>NC_142929.1:56256841-56451841 GCF_046866305.1 Octopus bimaculoides | reverse complement strand
TACTTACCACACAGCCACTCCTACGCCTATTATTATTATTATTATGAGTGAGAGAGCAGTGCATGCCATCAAAGTGACACTGGGGTAAAATATACGAAGCCCAATAGACCCATCATGACTACCCGTCTGATAAGGGTACACCAGGCACATGCATCACAACCATATGTACGCGACATGGTGATTTCATACCAAGATAAACAGCGCATGACCTCGAAGGTGGGGCCCAGTTAGAATTTTCTTCAGGTCGAGTAGCCCATCCCGTTCAAAAGGTCCCTAAATAAGGTTTGTTTAAGGATGTTAAGGAAAACATATTATTATCATTATTATTATTAGAATTATTTTGTCAATGGCCCTGATAGCATAAATGCTGTGTTTTAGGTTACTTGCGTCGAAGTTGACGTGATATACTGTTACACACTGGATATTTAATGTCTCACTGATTACTTTGTTTCGTGTAGTTTGTCTCGGAAAGATCAGTCTTGGTTTACTATCTCTCATTACAGGATTTCAATTTAGCAAAGTAGCAACAATGTAAACTCCACATGGTCGTTCGACCTCCTAGAAATGGATGCCAATTTCCCTCATCCTACACTCTTACGTCTTAAAAAGTAAAAACCCCATTAGATAACGTGGTCCCGTAATCCGAATTAAAGACGGGATAGTCACGAATGAAACCTCTGTGGTTATAAGTCTGTTCCATTGAGCGACTGTATTGGAGGTAAACAGCAACAATGAAACACTTATCAATACTATCGTGAATTTCTGTAAAATTTCTCATCTTATCCTGTAAAATAATAAATTTGCAGCGTTTCTCTTATGAATTTTATTAGAAAATAGATATATACGACTGAAAACAATATTTTGAAATTATTAAATCTTATATATTTTAGAAAGAAAACGCAATCTTATATTTTACTGATATTTGCTTTATTTTGCAAGACAATTATAATTATTAATAATATGACAAGAGTTACTAAGGCAGCGAGCCGACAGAATCTTTGGCACTCCCGGCAATATGCTCGGAGACATTTCGTCCGTCTTTACGCTCTGAGTTTAAATTTTGCAGAGGTTGACTTTGCCTTTCATCCTGTCGAAGTCGATAAAATAAGTACCAGTTGAACACTGGGGTCGATGTAAACGACCTACTCCTCCCCCGAAATTGCTGACCTTGTGAAATTTTGAAATCAATATTTTCCAGTAATACTGGCTGTGGTGTTACTGCAAGATTCCGATTCCAACCCACGATCCAATTTCAATTGTTAGTGCAAATTCTTTCACTTAGGCTGTTAACTCTTCAGCAAAGCCGTATAGATTACAATTATAACCAGAAAAATATTGATTTCAAATTTTTGGCACAAGGCCAACAATTTGGAGGGAGGGAATGAGTCGATTACGTTGACACCAGTGTTCAGCAGGTACATATTTTATCGATCCCGAAAGGATGAAAGGCAAAGTCGACTTTGGCAGAATTTGAACTCAGAACATATAGACAGGAAATGCTGCTCAACATGTATCCCAGAGGGCTAACGATTCTGCCAACTCACCGCCCTCTTATTGCCAGAAAATATTCGTTTCTTATGTAGGTGATAGAAACGCCGATACTTACAGAAAGAATCAGAAACTGAGACATTTACAATGTCGTAAATAACGTAAGGTAGAGTAATTTCAAATTAGAGTCGAAAGCAAGTCCTTGTTGCAGCTTAATAAAAAGGTAACTCATCATAAGATATATCTAATAATAATCCTTTCAACGAGAGGTACATTGCCTGATTCTTTTTTTTTTTGTGGGGTGGGGTGGGGGGGCAATCGATTACATCGATCCTTGTAGGATTTCAGCTGAGACCATAAAGAACCAAAATAAATACCGCAGGGTATTTTGTCCGATACCCAAACAATTCTCTTCATCCACTGTCCAAATGATATAATAGTAATACTTTCGGTTATCGGTACAAGACCTGACATTTTTGGGAGAGGGGTTAGTCGATTACATCGACCCCTGTACTGCACTGTTACTTATCTTATCGACCCCAAAAAGTATAAAAGGCAAAATCGACCTCGGGGGAATTTGAATCCTGATTTCAAATACCACTGAGGTCGACTTTGCCATTCATCCTTTCGAGATAGATATAATCGAATAATCGATTTACCCCGCCCCTGAGAATTGCTGGCCTTATGCCAAACTTAGGAAAAATTTGAAGCCAGCAAGCCGGCAGAATAGTTAGCACGCGGGCAAAATGCTTACCGGCATTTCTTCCGGATTTACAATCTGAGCTCAAATGTCGTTGAGGTCGACTTTACCTTTCATCCTTGAGGAGTCGATAAAATAAGTATCAATTGAACACTGGGCGGGGGTCAATGTAATCACCTACTTCCTACTCCAAAATTGTTGGCCTTGTGCGAAATTTCGAAACCAATGCAACAAGAGTTACTAAGGCTGCCATCTGGCAGAATCGTTAGCACGCCGGGCAAAGTGCTTAACGGTATTTCGTCTGCCACTACGTTCTGAGTTCAAATTCCGCCGAGGTCGACTTTGCCTTTCATCCTTTCGGGGTCGATAAATTAAGTACCAGTTACACACTGGGGTCGATATAATCGACTTAATCCGTTTGTCTGTTCTTGTTTGTCCCCTCTGTGTATAGCCCCTTCTGGGCAGTAAAGAAATAGGTATTTCGTCCGTCATTATGTTCTGAGTTCAAATTCCGCCAGGTCGACTTTGCTTTTCATCCTTTCAGGATGGATAAGATAGTACCAGTTGAGCACTGAATCGACGTAATCGACTAGCCACTCCCGAACAAAAAAATTTCAAGCTGTGTGTCTGAATTATTTTTATTTAGGTCGAGAGATGGCAGAATCGGATTTATATGACGATTCTGGCCTGTCGGACGCAAAATGCTTAGTGGCATTTCTGCCTACTCTTTTCATTCTGAGGTCAACTTTGCCTTACATTTGAGGTCAATAAAATGAAAACTTGTCAAGTAATGGGGTCGTTGTAATCGACTTGCCCGTTCCCTCAACATTGCTTGTCTCGTGCCACAATTAGAAAGAAGTGAAAGAGCTGGCAGAAACGATAAAATGCTTAGCGCTTTACATTCTGAGGTGAAATCCCATCGAGGTTACCTATGCCTTTCATCCTTACAGGATTGGTAAAATAAGAATTAGTCAAGCACTGGTGTCAATGTAATCGACTAACCGCCCTCTTCTCCTTTAATTGTTGACCGTGTACCAAATTTTGAAACTACTACTACTACTACTACTACTACTACTACTACTACTACTATTATTATTATTATTATTATTATTATTATTATTATTATTATTATTATTATTATTATTATAATAATAATAATAATAATAATAATAATAATAATAATAATAATAATAATAATAATAATAATAAGGCGACGAGCTGGTAGTTTGGTTAGCACGCCGGGCAAAAATGCTTAGCGGTACTTCGCCCATCGCTACGTTCTGAGTTCAAATTCTGCCGTGGTTGACTTTGTCTTTCATTCTTTCGGGATCGATAAATTAAGTACTAGTGAAACACTGGCGTCGATGTAATCGACTCATTCCCTCCCACAGAATTGCTGCCCTTGTGGCAAAATTTGAAGCCATTATTATTATTATCATTATTATTTTTATTATCAAGGCGGCTAACTGGCAGAATCGTTAGCACGCAAGGTAAAATGCTTAGCGGTATGTCGCCTGTCGCTACGTTCTGAGTTCAAATTCCGCCGAGGTTGACTTTGCCTTTCATACTTTCGGAGTCGATAAATTAAATACCAGTGAAACAGTGGGGTCAATGTGATCGACTATCCCACTCCCCACAAATTCCAGGCCTTGTGCCTATATTAGAAATTATTATTATTAGTAGTAGTATCATTTTTTCCTTTTTGGACATATGGGTCCACGTATATGTACAAATAAAACTAACTACTCGGGGTAACGAAAATAGTGATGGGATAGTCAAGTCATATTTGTATAAAACAAATTTGAGGTGGATGAGGACTTTGTGCAAAGAACATTAAGAATTTGATATGAATTTAAAACGGATTAGATATGAAACAATATAAAACACGTAATTAATAACTAAAGCAAAATATAATTTAAATATAAAATATTCTATATAAATTGGGTAACCCACTGACATACCGGTGAGAAATCTCTACCTAGGTCAGATCAGGGAACCCCACAATTCTGATCCTTTCTTTCTATTGTCTCATCTCTGATGACGTAGTCCACGTGAAGTCGCATGGTCCAGGGTTAGGGTGTTGCACTCACGATCGTAAGATTGTAGTTTCGATTCCCGAGTCGGATGATGCGTTGAGTTCTTGAGCGAAACACTTCATTTCCAGTTTCTCCAGTTCACTCAGCTGTAAATGGGTTCCATCAATAGATGAGAAGTTAACCCTGCGACGGATCAACATCCCGTTCATGGTTGGGAACATTTGTAATCTTAATCACTTATACGCCTTGGAAACTAAATTAATCTCCGTCCTTATATGACCTGGAGCTCACCACAGTCCTAAGCAATTTCATGCAGTTTCTCTTCTCCAAAAATCGCTTTGGGCAGTTTTGTATCTGGACGACCTCAAGGTGTAAGCTACAGATGATAAACAACTAAAACCGCTGCTGCAGATAATTCATGGATTTATGATATCATGTTCAAATTCCACCGAGATCAACTTTGCTTGTCATCCTCATCCCTCTGTAAAGTAAAGTACGAATGAAGTACCGAGATCAATGTAAGCGACTAAACCCCTCGAAAATGTCTGGCATTTTGCTTAAATTATCAACAATAGAGGAATTGATATGAAATTCTTTTTAGCAAATTATTCGAAGGCAACCATGAAGAGAAGAATTTTAACTGATAACACTGTATCATGATAGATGAAAAATATGTGGCTGATGAGAATAAACAACTTATCGCAGTGTCTCTGGCTGCCAAGTGTTAGCCAAGAGAGAATGTATCAACCTGTATGGCAGAGACCGGACTTTCATGCACAGGAAGTTATGCCAAGTTTATGAAACACCAAAAGAAAAAAATATATATAAATTTAGGATACGCCAAAGCGTCTAAATCTTAGAATATGCCAAAGCAATTATATTCTGATATATTGCCAATCTACAAATGCATGATGATGTAGGCTAATTGATGGTATATCGTTGCTGCCAAGGACTATCCAGAAGTGTCTACCAATCGTAGCATCAGTTCCCTTAGAAGATAATGTATCTTTACTAGAAATGGATTAAGTATTAAAATATAAAGATGAAAACAGATGTAACCAGAATGTGGGGACTAAAACCAGAAACAATCCCTATACTAATAAGTACCTTGGGAATGATTAAAAACTTCACAGCCAAAACCAAACCGCCTAGTCACAAGTACGACGCACAGAGAATAACTAGAGCTATTAGACATTTTACACATTAATTACAGCATCTTTAATACAATAGAAAATAGAAAACCAGAGCAAAGCACTACTCGTATCCAAAGTACACAGAGCTGTATTGAGTAAACAGCAAAATTAATAAAACTACTAAAATATAATAATAGTATGATTAGATAAATAAGTATAGCTTAGGCCTTGTATGTTGACGAAGAAAACCACACTAACATTGATGCAGATAAGCAAAACCTTTGAGAAATTGTGAGAAGTGATAAAAAGTGGAAGACTATGATTCGAAAAAAATGTAGAGAGACATTTAGGAAGAACTGAAATGTCTGATATTCTTAGTAGCCAAAAGTATTGATCAATGTTAAGCTAAACTTGGAAACAAATGATTCGTACAGAACAGGAATGTTTTTGCTTTGTTTTTTTTTATCTACCTGATACATTGAATTGGAAAACACAAGGCAAAATTATTCTGTTTTTTGTCAGAAAAATTGTGCGAGGTAAGAACTAAAGATCAAAGGCTATTACGGGAATGTTAACTAAATACACAAGAAAAGACTTGCAGATCGGAATGACATATGGGATAAAATGTGCTTGTGCCAGGTTGTATTTCATACAGTGATTCAATTGTTAATAGATAAATACATTGCAGATGAAGTTGGATACCATCATAAAAACCTTAAAGAGAAATTGAGCTCATTTTCCTTCGCGTCGTATTGAAATTCGCAATAATTTCCACGACAAACGAAGAACTGATAAAATGCATGAAGGATATATGCGACCATCTCTGAACAAATTCAGTGTAGAATAGCGAGGTGATGAGCCCCAATTATATTAGGCGTGCAAAACACAATACATTAATATAAATTACTAAACAATCCTTAGAATCACTTTACGCAAACTATTGCCAAGGCCTTTTTTTTTTTTGCACCCTGATCCAAATATTGCCCGCAAACAGATAGAGACAAATGGTAAACTATTTCTTCTTAATCTCCACATATTCTTTATTCTCTATCTCATTGGTGTTCTTGTTTAATTTTTCTTACTTCATGGTTACCCTAAAATTTCACATCAATTCCTCTAGTAAATCCATGTACTCTCTGCGGCAGTGTTTTTAGCTGTTTATCATCTGCAGCGTACAATTTGAGATTGCCATATACAAAAGATGGTTATTTACCCTCTCATAGCATTTTTATCTAAGTCCGTTTTGGTTTTACATATTACTCGAAAGAATTTGAACTAGGGAAGAAAGAACTAGACACATAAACCTCATTGAATATTCCTCATCCAATAGATATTAGGTAACCTTTTATAATTTTTTCTTTTGTCTATACCTATAAGATTGTTTGCCATTTACTCACGACAGACTAACTGTATCCGCTTATTATTAATACTACTTTACTCATGATTAATGTTCCTAGCATCCATGTGTGGCGACACACCGTGAAAGGCCTTATAGTAGTCACACCAACTTAAAATCTTTCTTTCTCCTTCTACAGTATTTGTTTATGGCTTTGATAACCAGTTATTGATCTTTACAGTCACATGAACCGTTAAATCATCCCTTATGTGAGTGTACTGTCGACTTCTTGTTCAACTGGAATACTGCCAAATTACAACAACATCAACAGCATGGAATACTGCCAAACTCCAACAACATTAACAGCAGAGGTCAGCTTTGCTGTCACTGAAGAAACACGGTGACCAGAAATCACAATGTCAATACTGTTAACATTAACATTGCTATTACATGCATATTATATTTTTATGCTTATCAGTATCAAGAGTATGACTATCGCGATGAAAAAATATGCTGTTATTATATTTACTATTATTTACAACACACAATTATTTCCAACTTCGTCAACCGAATTGACTGCATCACTTTCACAAAACTGGTGCTATCAATATTATTGAAGGCGGTAGTGACTGTTGATAGCCGGAAAAAATCTTGTACTGTATTTAGTCATGGTAGGTTATGCTTTTCGTCCTTCAGAAGTCAACAAAATGCGTGACACCATAAATTTTAGGCCGGAATTTGAAATCATTACTGTTATTATTAAGATAGCAAGTTGCTGTTTAACTGGAACGTCAGTCCTGGATGAGTAGACTTATGATCAAAGGCTTCCCAGTCATGACCGACCCATCTTTTTCGGGATATCTAGTACATTGTTTAAGTATCCTTTTTAAGCCGGTAGAGTGCGATTTTAGAATTTTTTTTTTTTCTATCAGGCTCCTCGTTAGGTCTGCAAATTTGGGTAACGGCGGTTAATCTTGTGCTGATTCAAACAAAATTATTTCATTGATTGCTACTACGTGACAATCCACTTCATCAGGTGACAGTATCAATTAAGATGATTAAGACTTTTAACTCTCCCATCCCTAAATACAAAAATATAGCAAACAAATCTTTCACAAATCACGTAATAGTCTTAAAAAGGGAAGGCATTGCATTATGTAGTTGTAGAAAAAATAAGATGGAGTGGTCACATCTGGAACACTTTTGATCATAGATATGCTCTGAAATGGCTTTCTTATGGCTAAACACTACCAACAACAACAAAACGAGGGTAAAACAAGAAGTAGTATAAGTTTGCTAGTCAGAAGCTAGCCCCATTATAGTGCAATTTAAGACTTACGACACCTGAACTTAGATAATTATGAAACGGACAATGAAAAATATTAAGCAAGAAAGAGAAAGAAAGAAAGAAAGAAAGAAAGAAAGAAGGAAAGAAGCAAATACGTAGATATATTGTAAGATAGATACACAGATATTTTATTTATCTACAATACAATGTGCACAAACATAAGCATGTACAAGTAACGATAACTGGCAGAGAAAAAGATTTAGACACGTAATGCAAACAGATGCACAAAGAAAACTAAGACATTTTAATTCCATGGATAACCAAGATATTTCAAATCACACAATGAAAAATGACATGTCCTTTGACCTGAGTTGTTTTCAATCGTATTTCTTCTACGTGAAAAAGCAACGCCGGGAAGTACAGAAATACAGTAAAAGTAATTGAATACAGCTTAGAATATTGAGTAAATATCGTCAGAGAATTTTGTATGCTTGAAAACCTGGTAAAACGAGTACGTAAATAGATCTATAAAAAAAATTAAATAAAGCTTTTGAAAAAATGTGGAAGTTTCTTTTGTCTTCCAGTCTATACCTAGGATTAGGTTATATCTGTTCTACTTATTTGCAGGTTTAGCTATTTGAATGGGATAAGAAAATAGGAGTGACTGTGTGGTAAGTAGCTTGCTTACCAACCACATGGTTCTGGGTTCAGTCCCACTGCGTGGCACCTTGGGCAAGTGTCTTCTACTATAGCTCCGAGACGATCAAAGCCTTGTGAGTGGATTTGGTAGGCGGAAACTGAAAGAAGCCAGTCGTGTATGTGTGTGTGTGTGTGTGTGTGTGTGTGTGTGTGTGTGTATGTGTGTGTGTGTGTGTGTGTGTGTGTGTATGTGTGCGTGCGTGCGTGTGTTTGTGTGTCTGTTTGTCTCCCCAACATCACTAGACAACCGATGCTGGTGTGTTTACGTCCCCGTTACTTAGCGGTTCGGCAAAATGATCGATAGAATAAGTACTAGACTTACAAAGAATGAGTCCTGGGGTCGATTTGCTCGACTAAAGGCAGTGCTTCAGCATGGCTGCAGTTGAATGACAGAAACAAGTAAAAGAGTATATGTGTGTGTGTGTGTGTGTGTGTCTGTATGTACATATTTATATATTCATATTTAGATAGAGATAGATATGTATGTATGTATCTGACAATCGTTGTTGGTTTGTTTATACCCCGGGAAAGAGAGATCGATAGAATAAGTATCAGACTTAAAAATAATAAGTATTGGGTCCAATGACTGTAACAAGTAATAGATATATGTATGTATGTATGTATGTATGCATGCATGTATGTGTGCGCGCGCATGTTTATGTATGTATCATTGTTACTCAAAAAAGACATGCCTTTATTGCACTTTACAATCTATACATTTATTAATAATATTTGAATAATTTGTAACTTTGTTTTGTAGATTATCATTTAATGTCTTGTTAAAAAGTTAATAATGATCCATATTTTCCGTGTATTCATTAAATAAAATAGTGTATTTAGGACGATTTTCATTTTTTCTTCTTAACAGATACTTAATATAATTTTGTTATTATTAACAGTATGAACTGGATTTGAACTAACCTTCAGAAACTTTATTTCAAAAGAGTTTATAATTTATGAAATCACATATAAATAAGAAAATATTGGCACTGATGCCAAATTCCTTCATCAGTGGCTCAATGTGACTTAGCAGGAATAGAGACCAATGAGAGAAAGTAGGACATGATGTCAAAAATGAAATGATGTTAACTATTATATTTTGCGTGCCATCTTTATTGTCATTACCACGTGTTTTTCATTGCGGTTAGCATCATGCTGCTTGCATTTTGCTGAGCTAGAATAGAATGATTTAGATGTCCACAAGGGTGATATACAGAGCTTTTAATGCATTTACAAGAAATGATATTTTATTTCTCTGTATAGCTAAGGTAGCTTTCAAAATTTTAAGTTGATTGGATTAGGAAGTTGAGTTCATATGAATTTTCTCATCTATTTGTAAATCTAGGGATGGATAAGATGTAGTATTGCTTTTCATTCTTTCTAAATTGATGCAATTGTTAATGCTTATATAATTTTCTAGTCACGTTCTGTTATCATTTCATATAAGCAACATTATCGTAATCATAATAATCGCTATCACAAACTTGGCCACAATTTTATAGCAGAGAGATCCGCAGAAGTATCGGGGAATAGGTTTTAATAAAATAGAGGTATTCTGTTAGAATACCAAAATATTCAGAAATCAGTTGTATAAACATTTTATAAAATATGATCCAATTCAAAATAGCAAGGCCACAACTCACTGATTTTGGAGAAATAAAAGTCCTTTAAATAGCAACCAAATGCAATTCACTATAACTTCTCCCTACATTCGATCCTCTTTGCCTCCTGTCTTGACAAAATAGATTATTTTTCGTTGTTATTTTTGCTTAGTCCCAGGGTTACTCTAGTCAAGAAGACCTATGGCTGTTCTTGGTATAGTTTATCCAAGACATGCTTTCTTTTAAAGATGGTGATAAGTGGTTTGAAGGAGGTTTGGTTGCTAGCAAGTCGGGTGATCACGTAGTGGCTCCATTTGGTTTGATACCTGTTATTTTAGAATTTTTCATCCAGCGGCATATCCAGGATGTTACAGCTGGAAACAGAGCACCTGATTGGTATTAATTTGCAGCTGAGTAAAGTGGAGCAATTATCTTTTTACCCTTGCTCAAGGATACAACACACCACCCGGTCCAGGAACTTAACACCCTCACCACAAGAACACGTGCCTTCGCTCCTATCAAGAAGGTCGGGCGATCACGTAGCAGTTTCCGTTGGATTGTTATTTGTCTATTTTTACTGTTTTAGTTGTAGTAATAAAATTTTGTAGAATAAGAGTTAAACACCAATCGAACCATATGAGTGATTTACTTTGATTATCTGTTTTATTTTATTGACTCTGTTAATGACATCGCGAGGAAAGATGCTCGTACAAATTTCTATTCATTTTCACTTAAATTATAGTAGTTCCGTCATCATCACGCAACAAGCTGAATACCATGGGCCACTCTAATCCTAACTATGGTTAGTTACAGGTATGTACATAGAGACGCTTCCAATGTCTTCTGCTGTGTACTCATAGTACAAATAACCGAAAGAAATAACTCAAGCCCTACTATCGTCCGACTTTGTAATCATGTTGCCAGTCCGTCACCGTAGATTAATACTTTATTTATCGACTTTGCAAGGTGGAAAGGCAAGGCTAGTTTCGGCGGGGATTTGAATCCAGAAAAAAGAAACGCTATGCATATCGTCCGGCATTTCTACTAATTTACCGCTTTAGTGTTTTTTTCACACAATTACGTCCCTTTTTGTTTGGAGTTCAAATTTCACTCCAGGTGAATTTCTCTATGAGCTTTGTATCAGTTTCAGATGTGAATAGTTTAATCGATCATGTGTCAGAAGACATAAATGTTACAAATGATGAGCTTCTGCCCGCAATGACCTACTGGCTAAATATGTTTTTTGTCTATTCAAAGTTCTAGCACTTGTTACTTCGTGGTCAGATTTTACCAACGCAGATCATTTTTTGTTTTCTTTATTTCTCATCTTTATAGCGACCTGTTACTTTAGTAACAAAACCGATTCACCGTGTAAGCCACGTGAGAAATTTTTAGAAGCTTTTTAATTAGACAGTAAATGTATAAAGACATGTGTGCTTACTCGAAACAAACAATCTGTATCATGGTAGAGTCATACCATGATAAAAAACAGAGACACTGTCATATTTACTTTTATTATTTGACATCAAGTTGTTATGTACAGAAGTAATGCATCAGAAAGAAGATTATAGGTGTACAACGAAAATCTTTTATACTTAATATTATATAATATTGATTTTTTAAATCTACAAATAATGTAAGTGTGAATATAACAATGTGCGAGTATGTTTTAATTGCTACAATGACAAAAACTTAGATATCTACAAACATTTTAAGATAATATAACTTATTTCAGTATACAATATGTTTAACTTTGCTTGCGTTGAAATTATTTTTTTACGTATTAAATAGGTGTCATTTCTTGTTTCTTTTTAAAATATAATATTGTATGAAATAAACAATTTGTTTAGTATGGTTTTCCTGTAAATTACGTAATTCAACTTCACAAAAAGAAAGACTTCTTGTTTTACGTTAGTTATTTTACTAAATTTCATTGTTATATTTCATAAAACAATGATTTCAATCTGATTAGTCAGTAACTTCCGTTGCTATAATCTTTATTCAAGGTTTGTAACCTTTATAAATGGTTTCAATTGAAACATTAAATATCCAACTGTCGGTATAAGAATAAACACCATTTCCGGAACAGATATAATAAAGAATAATTGTTTAGAATTTACTGAAGACTGTAAATAATGTAAATAATGGCAATGATCTTAAAGATATATTATAGAAAACAAAAATTATGAATAAAACGTGGTTTTTGATAATAAAAAGATAACATTACAAACTACATTGACAATTTGCAGAGTATTAACATTTTTGAGATAAAAGCTTCGAGAAAAACGAAAAAAAAAAATCTTATTCTACAGCTTTATAAAAATGTTGATAATTTTGTTTCCTTTGAAAGACAAATTGTTTTTAAAAATATCAAATACTCCACTTTTTGTTCGTATTTTATTTCTTTCAATCAAAAGACAAAAATCAAAAGAAAGAAAATTCAAAAATATTTTTTAAATGACTTCAGCTCTCTGTTATGTTATTTTCTCAACATATTCTTTATTTACTGTTTAATCTCCTTATCCATCTTTAAATTGCTCCGCCTGTGAAGTAGGTTTTAACGCTTTGAAGGAGGAAGTTCAAGACGACATATCAGCCGTAAGTGACAAGAAAGATTGTTTCGATAGTTATTATGCAAAACTTTCCTTGAAGACTATTGCTATTGTTTTCAAGTCCAAGGTGGAATGTTTTCCACTAATCCGAAGAGCTAGGGGTTCTCTCTCTAACGTCATGTAAGGAGTGTTTTGCTAAAAGCGGCATTCCGATAATCCTAGTTATCATTTAACAAGAATGTGAAAATCTTTTTTCAGTGTTTGTCTAATTGTCAACAGTCCCACTAGCTTCACCAATAACGTTATTGTTGCTGCTACTGCTGCCACATTTTTGTGAGACAACATCTTGATATATGGATTATTAGAAGTGTCAATGTACATGTTACCAGTTTCTTTCAATGAATTACTGGTATATGTGTTATTGATAATGCAGAATTGTTTTGTGCTCATTCAATGTTTGTTACAAGTTACGTTACCCCTACTAATATCTGTTAATTAGTTCTTAGTTAGTAAACAGTAATAAAATGAAATACAAAATCTAAAGCCTTAGCTTTCGCTTTATACCTCAATCTAGGCTCATAGAAATTTTCTGAAGAAATAGATTGTATTCTTCGGCAAGAGACACAGGATGATGACACTTCTAAATATGTAATAAAAGAGTGATTAATGATAAATGACTATATATTTATTATAATAATAAATGATTATAATAATGATGATTTCTCACGTAGGTACAAGGCCAGAAATTAGGAGTGGTCAGCCAATTAAACCGACGGCTACGTTATTTTATTGGCCTTGAAAAGGGAACGGCAAAGGTGACGTACGTGCAAATTTGAACGCAGAGCGCAGAGAGTCGAAACAGGGCATTGTATCTAATCCACTAACGACTTAGTAGGGCTGCAAAGGTGGCAAGCTGACAGAATCATTAGCACGCCGGAAGAAAATGCTTAACGGCATTTACTTCGGCTCTACGTTCAGTGTTCCGCCGAAGTTGATCTACCTTACATCCTTTCGGGTCCGATAAAATAAATATCAATTGAGCATTGAAGTCGATGTAAGAGACTACCTCTCACCCAAATTTCAGGCCTTATGCCTCTAGTAGGAAGGATTATTATGATTGTTATTTAGGTTATGAAATGTGAGGAAGCAGAATTATTAACGCTTTGGAAAAAAATGTTTTGTGGCATTTCCGCTGACTGATTACGTTCTGAGTTCAAACCCCAAAGGAATCAACTTTGTCTTTCATCTTTTCGGTGTCCGTAATATTAAGTACCAGTCAAATACTGAATCCGATGTAATCAGCGTCTCCCTCCCCACTAAAACTGCTAGCCTTGTGCAAAAACTTGAAAGAAGTATTAACATCCCTTTCCTTTTTACTACTATAGGTTGTTGGCACTCCGTCGCTTACGACGTCGAAGGTTCCAGTTGATCCGATCAACGGAACAGCCTGCTCGTGAAATTAACGTGCAAGTGGCTGAGCACTCCACAGACACGTGTACCCTTAACGTAGTTCTCGGGGATATTCGGCGTGACAGTGTGTGACAAGTCCGGCTCTTTGAATTACAGGCAGAACAGAAACAGGAAGTAAGAGTGAGAGAAAGTTGTGGTGAAAGAGTACAGCAGGGTTCGCCACCATCCCCTGCCGGAGCTTCGTGGAGCTTTAGGTGTTTTCAATAAACACTCATAACGCCCTGTCTGGGAATCGAAACCACGATCCTATGACCGCGAGTCCGCTGCCCTAACCACTGGGCCATTGCGCCTCCACACTACTATAGGTACAAGGTCTGAAATTTGGAGAGAGGAGGGAGGCTAGTCGATTACATCATCCCCAATGTTCAACTAGTACTAATTTTATTGAACCCCGAAAAAATACCCGGCGTAGTGCGTAAATGTCATTTCGTCCATTTTTACGTTTTGAGTTCAAATTCTGCTGAGGTCGACTTTGTTTTTCATCCGTTCGGGGTCGACAAAATAAGTACTAGTTGAGCATTGGGGTCGATGAAATTGATTTACCCCCTCTCCCGAAATTGCTGGCCTTGTGCCAAACTTTGAAACCAATATTAGAAACAATTATGATTACTATTTTGAGCGGTGGATTTGCAGAATCAATGGAACGTCAGGCAAAGAATATCTTACGGCATTTGGTTATGGCCCTTTAAATTCTGAGTTCAAACCTCACCAAAGTCTTTTTGGGATCTATAAAAAATGTATTAGTGAAAAACTGGGGGCAATTTAAACGTCCATATCCATCCCCGAAATTTCTGGTCCTGTAGCTATGTTATAAATGTTTATTATTTAAGGCGTTGGACCGGCTAAATCGATAAATGTCAAACAAAATACCTTTCAGCTTTTCAATTACGTTCTGTGTTCAATTCCTGCCGAGGGAACTTCATCTTTCACCATTCCAAAGTCAATAAAATAAGTGTTACTAATGTTGACTTTATAGACACTCCCCTTCCCTGTAGTTTCTGACCTTGTGCTTATGTTAGAAACATTTTTTTTTTTTTCTAAGGCAGCGAGCTAGGAGAGTCGTTAGTGCGTCGAACAAAATGTTCAGCAGCATTTCCTCTGACTCTACATTCTAAGTTCAAATTCCACCATGGTCAACTCTGCCATTTATCTTTTGGGGGATTGCTAAAATAACGTACTAGTTGAGCACTGGGAGTGGGAGATCGACGTAACTGACTTACGTCTTCCCCTAAAATCGATGGTCTTGTGCCAAGATTTGAAAACGTTATTGTTATTTCTCATATGGGAATAAAGGCCACGCTTTCGATGAAGTTGAACCAATGGACTCGACAATATGGTTGGTGTTTACTTTATCGATTCTAAACATAGCTAGCATTTATTTTATCGGCTAACCAAACGGTATGTAGAGCAATGTCAACTTCTATGAAATACGTGTTCAGAGTATCCAGAGCAAAATTAAACATTATATACTAAACATTTTGTTCGATTTCTGCCACTAACTCCATAATTGAATGGTACTCCAGACAACAAATTAAATTAGAAAAATAGTAAGATTTTAAAAGCAAAGAAACCATTTGATAAATCTCGCAATTTGAGGCTATAGAGAAGCATTACAATAAGGAAGAAGCACACACATACAAAATTCAACCAGAATATAGCTACCAAAAAATTGTACAGCAAATTCTTTCAACGGCAATACCCAATAAGACTGAACAGGAAATGATAAATTACAAAAGCAAGTCACACTTACGTATCATATTTAAAGATATAGGAGTTTCCACATTTATATATGAACTCTTTCTTACAAGAGTTGTTCCCGAAAAATATTTAAAACACACTAAATGTACATGTATATGTGTATATACACAGGCACACACATAGAAAGGTGCATGGGATATGGAGGTACTGAAGGCATTTTGGGCCATTGTAAATGACAAAATATAAGCAGAAAGATGTAATACATTTATTTATGCGTATTTTGTTAAGTGTTATTACTAGTTTAAAGGTTCCTAAGGTGGTACCCAGGGATAGATTATCTTCGGTGGATGTACACAAACTATACAACAATGAGTTTTGTGATTCAGAAAGATAATATTTGTTTCAAACTTTGTCACAAGACCAGCAGTTTTTGAGGGAAGTAGAAGTTGATACATCGACCACAGTGTTCAACCGCTACTTACTTCCTTAACTCCGAAGGAGGAAAAGAAAAGTCGACCACGGCGGAATTTGAACAAGGAACGTAAATACTGCGAAGAATTATTCTTGGCTTACTTACGATTCTGCTAGCTCGTTGCCTTTCAGAAAGGTAATACTATCATTAGAGAATGATAAACCTTATATTAAGTGAAAATAGAATTCGAAGAAACTAGTAGTGGTATGCTCATCAAAAAGTTTTTAGTAAAGCCTGAATATTTAGATAAAATTCGTGTGCTGCAGGGAGATGAGAAGCCTAACGTTTCAAGAAAGTCCTTGGTCGTCAGAGAAAAACTCTCTCACTAAAACCTTGCATAAATTTGTCTTTTTTTTTATATATATGAATAAATTATAATATAAAGATACAAAAGTTAATATATATATAAACAGTGATAAAACTCAACTGAACTGCCATGTATTTTTTCCAGGAAATGTGAGATATTTTTGTCAAAAGTTTACATATCTCCCGTTTTCTACAAATTTCCCTAAACATTTTCCCAAAATATGAGGAGCTATAACTGAGCTTTACAGAAACAGTTCAAGATAAAACCCTTGATTATTTTTCAATAGCCGCTTGTTCGTCACTGGCTTTCATTGCAACATTTAACTATGCATTTTTATAAAGTGCCTAAATGATAAACTGTTTGATATTTTTTATTGAATTGGCTACAAATGAGTTTATTTATAACGTTCTTGAAGCGAGAATTGTGAAACTGCTTATCAAGTAATGTCTTCAGTGTCTTGAAACTTGGATCTTAACCAGGTAGTAGCAAATTCAGTTATGATTAGTTCACATTACTCCATAAGGAGTATAGAACCGGTTTCCCGATTTCTCTGGTGTATATGTTCCTCCCTGGACGGAAAGCCGGTCCGTCGCAGGATTACTCATTGCACCAGCTGAGTGGACTGGAGCAACGTGAAATGAAGTGTTTTACTAACGAATACAACATATCACCCGGTCATCGCTCCTTTCCGGAATCGAAACCACAATCTTACTATCATGAATCCAACACCCTAACCACTAGGCCGCCAATTAAGTTATTGCTCTTCACACTTTTGGAAAATACTTAAGAGAATTTGTTGAAAACGAGACTTTCATAAACTTTTAATAAAAATGTATTACGTTCAAAAGGAAGGAAATGGCTGTTTAGTCAAGTCTAACTACTGTTTTATAGAAATATTAACATTGTAGCTGTATACTGGTTTCAAATGTTGGCACTAGACTAGCAATTTGGAGGAGTGGATAAGTCGATTACTTCAACCCAGTGTTCAACTGAAACTTATTTTATGATCCCGAAAGGGTTGAAAGACTAAGTCGGCCTCGGCGACAATTGAACTCAGAACGTAATAAATGCCGCTAATCATTTTTACCAGTACAGCAACGATTCTGCCAGCTCGTCGCCTTAGCTTTGTCACTGTATGCTAAACATTGTATTCATTCTAAAGGGTCTGCGTGTGGCGAGTTAGGGATCAGCGATGACCATGTACAAAATGTAATAAACATTACTGGTTAGCCGATCTATTAAGTTATTTTCTTGTATTTTATAGAACTACTTTTCAAATAATATTTAATTTCAGAATCATCAGGAAAAATATTTAATACGTTTATATTGCTTTATATACTGGTTGAGTGAGATCCGTAGAAGCAACAATTTGGCTTGACAAACTCGTAATCCAATTTTGATTCCTGTTTATAAACATTTCGGTTAATTTTACCAACACCAATTATCTCAAGAGGAAAGCAAAGATGTTACATTTTATTCCTTCCTTCTAAATCGCCAGCATTGTGTGAAGTTAAAGTGATAAAATAAGATGATATAAATGAGAGGCGAGTGCTATTGTGTAAGGCAAAGCTTACAGATGGTCATGAAAACCAGTTTCGATTCTTGATCAAAGCAATATAATTTCGTTGATTTGAGAAAGCCCTTCACAAAGACATGAGTGTCTCGCAAGCGTATCCTACACACACACACACACACACACACACAATTTGAGAGTGCGTATCCGTAAAAGAAATAAATATAATGTTAAGTGAGACCTTGACGACAAGGGAGATCAGTTCCGAAAAGTTATTTTAGAGTCGACGGATCTATTACTAGACAGTATGTTGACAAGACAAATTAGAGGTGGATTACTAGCAGTGTGAAGATCTGGTGGGAACATCATAACTGTACAACATTACGTAACTTCAAATGTATTGGAATAAGGTCATGAAATAGAAACGTTTTTTTTGTTTATTTTAAATCTATTCTTAATCAATACATTACGGGCGCGTAAAAATAGCTAAAGCCGGATGTATCTGAGATGTTAAATATAACATTGCTATAATGGGTTTTAATTTAACAAGTTTTGTAATATTTGTGTACAAGATGGTTGTTAGTGGGTTAATCTTTAAGTGTACACATTATTTGATATAGACTTTACCCTCTCATTCGAACAAACACAGTTCTAGCGTGTGAATGTGAAAGAAAAGAAAGAAGGAATTTATACAGGAAGTGTAAGATTTTTGTACCCCCCTCCCCGCCCCCATCTATAAAGGATTGATTTTTTTATCTAATATGTTTATATAACTGTCGGGTGAAGGCAAATGTGTTTCTTTTCACAAACTTCAAGCCACTTCTGAACGTTGATCAATGTCTAACTTTTTCATGACTAATCTCGAGAATCCGCTACTTATTTACATTTTCACATCTTTAAACTGTCTCAAACAATGACTTGTCGTTAAAGAATGTAATTTCCCTGACTCCTCCCATATAACAGCTCTCTACAAGTCACTTATGCTGACCTACCCATTCTCACTTTCATTATGTAACACAAAATTCCTCTCTTTGTTTTACTGAACATTTCTTGGACCAACAAAAAAAAAATACAGCTAAATCAATTTTTGTTATGGCCTAATCAGACCTGAGAGATTCGGCAAAGTGAAGTTAAAATCAATGTCTCTTTCCCTATTTTTCTAAAGATAGATGACTTCGCTGGGATCTTAAGAAAATATTCAACTACACAACAAAGTCTAAATCACTTGATCAACAAACTTACAAATTGTTTAACTGGTTTGTAGCAAGGCTGTTGCAGGAGATTAGCCACCACATTATCAATTTGGCATCGTTCGAAGTGCTAGCTTATGCATGTTTAACCATAGCTATATTTAGCAAGGCATGTCTATTTTCTTCAGTGTTTGTATAACAGTTTTATACGCTTATCCTAAATTTAAATTTACTCCCTTCAAGTTTTATTTTTAAAATCTTAATACTCTAGATTATTGTCGTGAAGAATTTGACTCCATTTATAGGAATTTTAATCCAGAAAACATCTCGTCTCCTTTCATTTTATCAGTTTAAATGAGAATATAGGCACATCCGACTTGTTTTCTACATGAAATATTTTATTTCCCATTGCAACGTAAAGAAACAAACTTTTATCGTTAGATTAATTTACTCAGCTCTTCGAAGAATTGTCGAATTAAGTTAAAGGAAAAATTTTATTTTCAGTCGGTTTTCTAAAATTTCATGTTTAGTCAGTTTATTTTAAAAATGAATTTGTATTTTATTTAAAACTATCATTAAAAAAAAATTAACATCTACATAGCAGTTTAAATAAGTATCAATCTTAAGTTTATTAGAATCTTAGCAAAATTACTGACTCTACAAACAGTGTGGGTGTCTAAGATTACATTATCTATTTTGTCCTTCCTTTTTCGAGTAATATTTGGCTGCTATTTCTTGTACATAGAGATCTTTCACATTTCCGTCGACTAATGCTATTCACAAGGTATTGATCACAGTACTAATTGATCCAGGTATCGATCACAGTACTAATTGATCACAGTACTTAATTGAAACTAATTTTATCAACCCCAACTCACTACTTTTTCTCCCTAGTTATTTACCAATGCTGTTGTCAATGCCCAAAACATTTACCTGTAACATTGACACTATTCTTCTCATTTTTCAAATACCACTCGATTATCACTCATAATAAGTTTGGGTGATGGAGAGAAAAGTCGATTATATCGACTCCAATAATTGATTGGGGCTTATTGCATTAATTCGATTGCAGCGCAGAAGGCATACATTAGCCATTCAAAAAACACACAAAGACTGTTAACTTCACTTAAACATTTTATTATTTAGTGTCAAAATTTTTGTCGCACGAGCAGCGACCTGGTCACTAATGAGGTCCCACTGCATGATTCCTCATGCACAAAATAGCACTGAGTAACATGATTTTTTTCCCTTGGGTAGCAACTGTTATTTCCTATTCGCTTACCCCTAGAAAGTATGAAAAGTGGTTAATATTTCCTTCAAATTTTGCTTTTGTTGCATTTATTCAAACTCCAAAGAGTCCCTCTCAACATGTGGCTATCATGCTCCTCCACAACTCCTGCTCGTAATCAGAGATACACATTTTGTCAGCCACTAAGGAACATGTTCAAGTGGTTAAGGTCAAGCAAGTGACAAGCAAATTTGTGGCATTCAACAGAATATTTTCTATAATGATATTTCTTTTCAGCAACTCAGCACTGAATCGGTCTGAAATGTAATGGAAAATAGATCAGTTTCAAAACATTGATGTCCAGGTCACAAAAGCAAAGTTTGAAGGTAATAGTAGTCATTTCCTTTGACTTCTAGATAGAAACAAATATGAAATAACACTTACTGACCAAAATAAAACAAAAAGAATTATAAAAGTTTTGTTACCCAGTATAATAAATGTTTAAATGTATTTTTGTGTATTTTTGAATGTCTAATATGTCTTCCATCCTGCGATTGTTTTAGTTTCAATGTACAATCTCAGATTAAACCAATTGCCTGGCAAGTACACCTCCGAAATATTGTATTATACGCTCTCAGAAAATGAAAGGCAAAATGAATCGGTGTGAAGTGTGCATGAATCACAACGTTAAAGGAAGTAATTAAGTGCTACAAGCAATTTAGTCTGGTCCTCAAGGGTTTCTGCTACTCCGCTGGCGTTTGTAGCATTTTATGTTAATTCCTTTTGACTAAATTACCAGGCTAAATTTTTGTATTAGAATCTAGAATAGAAATCTGTTGTTTTTAAACTAAGTGGGAAAGATGAAAAGTAAACTGAATCTGGCAGAACATATAAGTCGAACAAAAATCTAACGAAACAGTTACGGAATAAAATATCTAGTCCTGAGTGTTTTCCAACATTGTTTATGTTTTATCTGTTGCTTGTTTTCAATCATTGGACTGCAACCATGCTGGGACACCGCCTTGAAGGGTTTAGTTGTAGAAATTGACCCCAGTACTTATATTTTTTTCTTTTAGTCTGGTATCAGTTCTATCGGTCTCTTTTGTCAAACTGCTAGATTATAGGAACGTATAGTAACCAACACGGTTGTGAAGCAATGGAGGGAAGGGGACAAACACACACTCACCTATATATATATATATATATATATATATATATATAAGAGTAAAGATCCTTTTCGGTCATGAATGACCATGGGATTGCTCCTAGAAAGTTTCCATCCGAAGAACAAGTCCAGGCAAGGTTGTTTATGGAAGACCAGCAGTCGCCCATGCATGCCAGCCTCTACTCTCCACGCCAAGAGAAAGGCAAAGGCGGATACAGCTTGGCACCAGTGATATTGCAACTTACTTCTTCAGCTGCGTGAACTGGAGCAACGTGAAATGAAAAGTCTTGCTCAAGAACACAACACACAGCCCGGACTCCTCACAGTTTCACCAATGAATTTTTAACCACATGGTTGCAAAGCGAGCTTCTTAACCACACAACCTTCTAGACTTTGAAAAATGAATAAACACAAAGCTTTTGTCGTCATTGTTTTTGTTGTTGATGATGATGATGATCCCCAATATCCATAGGTTAGCTCTCTAACTAAACTATGATTAAAGACCATACAGCCAAAAGTTTACCCACAATATTCGTATAGCGGAGAGTTGTAGCGAAAGAGTCAGCAGAAGTACGCCATAACCTTCTGTCGGAGCTGCGTGGAGCTTAGGTTTTTCGCTCATAAACACGTACAACGCCTGGTCTGAGATTCGAACCCGCGATCCCTCGACCGTGATTCCGCTGCTCTAACCATTAGGCCATGTGCCTCTACAGACGTATGGTAAGGATATACTGAAATTACAATGATTTGGGACAGTTATAAATGCCTCTCCTAAAAAAAAAAGTCTCAAAACTTCTACAATGCACATAAATACATGTGTGCGTATGTATGTATGTATGTATGTTTGTATGTATGTATGTATGTATTGGCTAGACCTAGAGTCAAGGCATTCCAATTGTGCCTTTCCTTTTTTAAGAGAGTAAAAAGGGTAATTTATTTCTTACAAAGCGAGCGACCTCTTAGATGTGCCTTGGTTGTTTCGTCTATCGTCATAGCAAGGTTAATAAAAGAAACAGATTTCACCGAAGAGAGAAAAATCAGTAAAGGATAGTTTGCTGCAATGAAACTTTCTTTATCTCTCTCTCTTTGTTGAATTTTACCTTGCGGAATTGAATGCTGGCAAACAATGACTCCCTTGTCACCATACCATCTCTCTCTCTTTCTCTCTCTCTCTCTCTCTCTCTCTCTCTCTCTCTCTCTCTCTCTCTCTCTCTCTCTCTCTCTCTCTCTTTCCCTCTCTCTTTCTGTTTCTGTACTATTCAAATATTAACCTGTTTTCTGTTTATTTTCACGAATTTTAACGACGTCTCCGAGAAAGTTGATGATAATTTCATTAATGTATTAAGTAGTTACCGGCCTTCCGTAAACAACGCTGGCAAGTAGCATAAGGGTAAGGAGTGGGGTGGGGTGGGGGTCATCAAAACCCTAATGTGTTTGTTTGTTTTATTAATTTTTATTAATTTTTTTTCTCCGTTTTATTTCTCTATCGTCTTACCGCATATTTTTATTGTTTCTATTGTTGATTTTGTCGTTATTATATCTTTGTCATCATCGTCATCATCATCATCCTTTTTCTTCGTCACCAAAATCTTTGTTGCATCATCAACAAAGCAAACAAATGTTTCAGTTAATCAAAACATTCCAACTCATTCATAGGAAAACTGCAGCCAACAAACCGCATTCGACCTGCAGGACTTGCCAAATAGCACGCTAACGAAAATTCACCTTGAATATTTTTAGTGGTGCGGTCTGCTTGACGAGAAGCCATGTCTCACGCGGCCCACTTCTCGAAGAAGGTTGCCCATACTTGTTCTTGCTAAACGTTTTGAGGAACAGCAAAATTATTCGCACGTTTTCGAAAACTATACGTTGGATAATGTAATCTTCTATTCCCTGTATATATGGGGGGAAATGGAACGGTTGCCGCTGGAGCGCTCTTGAGCACAGATCTGTTAAAGCACTTATTTCATTATGACGTTGTTGCTGTTAGTGGCTGTTGATTGAGCAGGATAAAGACCCCCTTCGGTCATGGTTGACCATGGTATTGCACTTACAAAGTTCCCCTCCGTAGCACAAATCTGGGCGAGGTTGTTTATGGAAGACAAGTATTCACCCATGCATACCTGTCTCCCCTCTCCACGCCACCGATTTTATCCAAGGGAAAAGCAAAAGCCGATACAGCTTGACACCAGTGACGTTGCAACTCCTTTCTACAGCTGAGTGAACTGGAGCAACGTGGAATAATGTGTCTTGCTCAAGAACATAACACACTGGCCAGTCCAGGAATCAAACTCCCTACTTCACAATTGTAAACTTGACGCTCTAACCACTGAGCTATGTGCCTTTACTAATTGATTAGACCTATGATCAATAGCGTTTCAACAACAATTATCCCGTCTTTTGAAAGCTTTTGAGAGAATTACATTATCTACAATGTCATTTCTGTTTTCGAGTGTGTGGGGTGAGATTTGAAGATTTATTTATCAAAGCTCTCACTGTGACTCGTTTTCTTCGTTGGTTCGTATTCCTCGTTGGCTTTTCAGAAGTGTGCGTAAGTGTCTCTCTCTCTCTCTCTCTCTCTCTCTCTCTCTCTCTCTCTCTCTCTCTCTCTCTCTCTCTCTCTCTCTTTCTCAAAGATAGATAGATAGATAGATAGATAGATACCAACGAAGTCAGTTCATGGTGGGGGAAAACCTTTTTTTTTTTCTTTTTGAGGTGGAGATCGAAATAGAGTGTGGGACAAAAAAAGTTGAGAAACGCATAGATAGATAGATAGATAGATAGATTGATTGATTGATTGATTGATTGATTGATTGATTGATTGATTCACCAATAGTTATTTTCAGCTTGATGGATGTTTTGGGCTGTTGAGAGGAGCTAAATCACTTCATCATGAACCGCTGACACATTGGCTTATTATCCTATCTCCAAACGCTCCCCACCTGCAGCTTCCAAATAATTAATTTATTTAAATATCAGAAATTGAATACTGTTGTCAAGCAAACATCTTTCTCTTGAACGAAATCTCTGAACCAATTTCTAATCTCTTTGACTTCATCGCATTTGGAATAGCATTAAACGTCACACCTATAATTTCATCTTCACCAAAAATTCTTCGTCTTTATACATGCCTGTAGATAGTAACGGGAAATCACTCCAATGTATAATGAGCTTAGCATTATGCAATCCAGTATGTTATATCAGAGAACTTAAGAATAAAGTTTGAATAGGTTCCATAGATCAGAACGACATTCCTGGCAACCGGAGATCGCAATACTATTTGCATCAATGCACACTCTTTTGTTGGTGTAAAAACTGCTCTATTGACATTCAAGGTGTCCAGCACTGAGGAAGGGCAGAAATAGTCCGAAACCAGGCTGGTCCGCTGGTCCTGTCACAAGAAGGTGGTAGGGGTTCGCTCCCCTGCTTGCAGTATATCGGATGCCGGTTGCATCGTGCCCAATTAGAGAAGATGTCCTCTTGGTGTTAAAAAAATCGCAGTAATGTGCGTTCTTACGGAACAGCCACGGTCAAGTAGCAAAAAACATTACTTGATATTCAAATTATTTCTACTTTATTAATTTGTTGAAACCGACTTAATTTATTCTTCGGTTTTAAGGAATGAATTCTCTGCTGATTCACATGAGTTTCTTTACAAATGTATATATTTCATATAATTTATGCTTTAATTGTTTCGGTCATTGAACTGCTCTCATGCTGGAGCACCATCTTGAAGGCTTTCGTCGAACAAATCGACCCCAGTACTTCTTTTTTATGCCTGGCACTCTGTCGGTCTCTTTTGCCGAAACGCTAGTTTACGGAGAGGTAAACAAGCTAACACCGGTTGTCTAATGGTGTAGAGTAACAAACATAACACAAACACAGTCGCGGCATATCGAGTTAATAATGGAGATAAACACAGTTAGGCTTGATGTAGATATATTTACATAGGGGCACAAAAAATACAGAATAAAATTTGAAAAAGTATATAATTTCATAACTCGACAGCTGTTTCAGGAAGCTCGGAGTTACCTAACAATCATATTAATCATAATTTGTAGATGAAATGTACAAAGTCATCGTTATATAATCGGTAACCAGTCACAGGAAGATATTACAATAAGTTTAAGTCTGGTTCCCCACATCAAGAGAAGATTGACAAATGCGGCTCTTATAGTAATGTTAGCAAAAATAAAAGATTAATGGAAGAAGGGAAGCAGAACGAATTCAAGGATGAAAGAAAAGGAGGAAGGATACCTTCTAGCACATAAGAAGTGGGGTAGAAATGTAGAATGGAAGAAATAGAGAAAAGAGAAAAGGTGAGAAGATAAAGTTAAAATCAGCTTAGCGAAAGGAGACTTCACGAGTAGTAAAGATAATGTTGATGTGTGTGTGTGTATGTGTATTTGTGCATGCGTGTGTGTGTGCATGCGTATGTGTGTGCATGCGTGTGCGCGTGTACATGCGTGTGTGTGTGCATGCGTGTGTTGTGCATGCGTGTGCGTGTGTGTGTGTGTATGTGTGTGTGTGTGTGTGTGTGTGTGTGTGTGTGTGTGTGTGTGTGTGTTATTCAAAACAGTTTGATTCGGTACCATGCGATTTATTGTTTTGCAGGCCTCTAACAGAAGCCTGCCTCTTTCAGGTTTTAGATTACCGACGATCACATACATGCACGACGGATTCTTTTCAGTTTCCCTCTACCAAATTCACTCACTAGGCTTTAGTCAGCTCAGGACTATTGCAGAAGACCCTAGCCCAAGATGCCACGCAGTGGAACTGAATCCAAGACTACATGGTCGAGAAGCAAGCTTTAGTATTATTCCTTGTTAAATTTTATATTATCATGGAAATACTCATTCATATGTGTGAACTGAACTAATTTCTTCCATTTCGTTTTTAATTTTTTGAAAATGTCAATCAATATTATAAGGAAATTATTAGCATCTTCTTTATTCTGCCATCAATAAAAGCGATTACCGATTCCGTCGAACATCCGATTATGTATTTCCTGTCTTACAACATAGAGGCTAAGGTTTGGCTGTGGTAAATCTGCTTCCCAACCACATGATTTCAGGTTCAGTTCCTCTGTGTAGCACCTTGGGTAAATGTCTTCTACTATAGCCTAGGGCCGACCAAAGCCTTGTGAGTGGATTTTATTGACGGAAACTGAAAGAGGCCCGTGTTTGTCATTTAACAACCGGTGTTGGTACGTTTACGCCTCCCATAATGTAGTGGTTCAACAAAAAGTGTCCAATAGGATAAGTACCAGGCTTAAAATAAAAATAAGTACTAGGATCGATTTGTTCAACTAAAATTTTTCAAGGTAGTGCCCCAACATGGCCGCAGTCTGATGATTGAAACAAGTAGAAAATAAACAATACTGTTATTTTAAATTGTGTAGTGTTACATTTTTCTGATATCCACAGATCTTAATATCTAACTTGGTCACAAGGACTCAAATTTTAAAGATGAGAACCGTAGGTTAAATCGATCTTAATAAATATTTGAAGCTTTTCTTCTTTTTTTATTTTATTTTTTTTTTTAACAATCTTGTCATCTTAAAAGAACGTAACTGAAAATTAACGAACAGTACAAGAAATACAAAGATAGTGTTTTTATAAATATTCTAGGTTATTTACTCTTCATAACAAATCAATTGTCCTTCAGCTGAGTCAATATTGAAAATGTCCTCATTTCTTTTACTAACACACTCAATTTATTTAATATTTAACCGATTTTGTTTTCTTCTATAAAGCACATCTCTAGTTCTATGTAAATAGAAAATGACAAGTTATTCAGAAAATCATGCGGTGAACAATTTGGATTTAACGTAGGAGTGTATGTCACTGGTTTATACAAAACTGGCAGGTATTCTGCTATATTTCCATTTGATCTTTCAAATCTATATTTCGTTCCAACTAATTCGTTAGTCGAAATTAACTAAATTGCAATAATTACAGTTGTGAGGCGGTGAGCTGGCGGAATCGTTAGCAACGCTGGGCAAAATGCTTGGTGGCATTTCGTCTGTCTGCACGTTCTGTGTTCAAACTATGCCGAGGTCGATTTTGCCCTTCATCCTTCCGGAGTTCGATAAAATAAGTACCAGTCGATATGACCGACTTAGCCCCTCCCCGAAATTATGTGGCCTTGTACCAGACTTTTAAACTGTGGAGTTTAGTTATAAAGCAGTCAATGTTAAATTAATGAGTATTGTTACAGGTAAACATAGTAACACTTGTAAATTTTGGAAAGTAGTCGAAACCTAGATAAAGTCTCATGAATTCAGTTTGTTTGGGGATCACCGTCATACCGTCATATGTTTTCAGTTTACAGTAACATCCACATCAACATCAAAAACTACTGTATGAAAAAGTGAATCTTATCTCAATTCTGTAAACCATCAAACTAACGTACAAGTTTTTAGTAGCTGCGACATTCTAATACTAAATCTCTCTCTCTCTCTCTCTCTCTCTCTCTCTCTCTCTCACACACACACACACACACACACACACACACACACACATTTTTTACTGCTATCCGCTAAGTGAAACAGGGGACGTTCTAAACCAGGCGTGATTATTCTTTTTCGAGAAGCGGGCCACATCGGACATGCCACATCATCAGGCAGATTCACACTACTAAAAAAAGGAAAATTCAAGGTAATTTTTCGTCAGATACGCCATTTAAAACGTCCCACAGGCCACAGCTTGTCCATGACTGTTCCACGCGTTGTAGAGGCCTAGGGGTAAGCCAAGAGCGAAATGGTTGGATAATATCAATAGTTTCATTTGGTTACGCTTGGGAATCCAGACGAAAAGTGTAATGACGGTTGTTTTTCATAGGACCCTATAGAGGAGAAGCTTGACTCTCCCAGGAATAGTGGGCGGAGAAGATGGCTGGATGGAATATTATATATACACAAATATGAAATAATAACTGAATTAGCTAAATAATGGGACGTAAGTTGAATTTCTGATACAAAATTTCTGTGGTGTTTTAATTGGTAGTATAGGCTGTAGTTAAGATATAACTAAGTTAGCTTCCTATTTTATCCTTTACATGATAAATATTAAAACAGTAGAATGTTTCATACGAAATATCTTTCTACGACTTATTTAAACTATGTCACCAAGAACGCCCGACAATGGACGATCAGCACATCCATCTGTTTAGTTTTGGTTGTCTTTTTTTGTTTTGATTTTTATACTAGAAGTTGTAAGTAACTAACAATAAATAGGGTTCAAGTGCCTACTTAGTATTTGCTGGGGTTATAGAAGCACAAGAAAAATATCTAGTAAAAACGATTGCAGTGTGGAAGACGCATATTAGCCATTCAAAAGCATACAAAGACTGTTAACTTCACTTAAACATTTATTATTTATTTGGTGTCAACATTTTCGTCATGCAAACTGGTCGTTAACAAAACTAAGTGACAAATTCGCAATTGGTGCAACAAAAATTTTGTCACCATGTAATAATAAATGTTTAAGTAGAATTAATAGTCTTCGTATGTTTTTGAATGACTAATATGTGTCTTCGATGCTGTAATTGTTTTAGTTTCAACACATGGTCTCAGATGCATGCACACCTCTGAAAATCTAATAAAAAGCTACCCTAAAACGATAAAACAGCCAGTACGAGATTTAATAAGAATTACACCAAAATCATAAGGGAAGGGAGTTCCGTAAAATAAATGTTCGAGAAAGAAACTACTAGAATAGAAAGTCTTAAAAGAGAAGACAACAAAAGTAATTGGATACTTTGTTCGTAACCTTAATAGAAGGAATAAAGAGAAGGAAGTTGAGTAAGGCGACGTCTTGAATTCTTATTTTTATAATATAGAACAGTCATGAGCAAACTGAGGCCCGCGAGAATTTCTGATCGGTACGCCTAACAAAAAATTATCTACAAATTTTTAGCAGTGCGGTTCGCCTGATTAAGAGCTATGTTTTATGCGGCCCACTTCTCGAAAACTTTCGCCCAACTTGAATTTAGATAAAAGCACAGGCACTTCTAGGCGAGAAGGTTAGTTGATTCCAATGACATGGTGTATGTATTGGCTTTCCTGTTCGTGATGATGGTGACGGTGATGTTGAGGATATTCTTGCTGGTGCCGGCGGATATTACTCATGTTGTTGCTGCTGTTTAATTTCAAGTCAATCTTCAACGACCCAAAATCCAAGATATTTCATTCAGCATTTAAAGTACACGAGTGAACCACCTTATTTCATGCAATTGCTTTTAATTTCAGATGGAGTTGCTTATAATGTACACATTATTGTTGCTGTTATTGCTGGTAATTAAGGAGTTACTGGACTGATAATGGTTGCATTCGTTTGATGTTGATGCTGAATGTAATGCTGTTAATGGTAGACAATGTAGTGGTTGATATATATATATATATATATATATATATACAGAAGATAGATAGATAGATAGATAGATAGATAGATAGATAGATAGATAGATAGATAGATAATATAGCAATTATAACTCAATAAAATATACGTGTATATGTGTGTGTTTATGTGCGTGTGTATGTGTATGTATCATGATAATAGTTTGTTTTCGAATTGTTGACTGTGCGTTGATCTTAGTCAAAATGCCAACAAGTGGCCTGTTGGCTAAGAAGAAAGTGTAGTTTTTAAATTCTTAAAATTTATTGAAGTTTCCGTAAGAGCAAAATTTAAGATCGTATCCCAAAATTGGTGGTCGTTCTTTACACGTAACCAAAGGGAGATGAACGTAACACGGGATATTGCTGTATATCGTTTCTGTATAATCCATAAGCAGAAATATTCGTTTGTAATATTAATACTTCAAGGTTAATATGAAATATTTTCATTTGATCTCGACTTGAAATTTCTTTCATGTTTCATTTTTGAGAAATCTTCTTATACATCGCTTACACAAGAAATATTCAGCAAATACGCATTGTCGTCTGCGTGCACATACATTCATATGCAGTCGCGGTTGGTTAGCTGGTTGGTGGTGGTACCTACACGAATATTTCGGTATGATTTAACGAAAGCAAATATAAAATCCTTCGGAAAATACAAAGAAAGAGGGAGTGAAAAGAATGACATGGCTGCATATTTTAAGACAATGTGGAGATTTAACAAATGTCTTTGTTTGAGGGAAGGAAAACCTTGAGCGTTGCAACCAAGATAAGCATTTTGGCCTTGGTACTTGTTATGACTATTGTAAATGCTGATCCGTAGTTTTCTTTTTTTTTTTTAAGTGCGAACTCCTAGGTCATTGAAAATAATATATTTACACATAGAAATCATTTAAAAACCTTCAAAGCAGGCCAATAGCTTAGTTCTTTACGTAACATTATTAAAAATTACTTTTGTGTAGAATCGTTTTACTATACTAAAGTATCTGACTTTCTTTCTAACAGATCCAAGTAATTTATATAATAAAAAGTACACTGAGGAAAGCCTTAATTTTAATTAATTTAATGATTGTCAGAAAATAAAGATTTTTAATGTATCTTTTGAACTCAATAGAATGTTCCAAAAAAGCTTTCCTTCAACTTATCTATAAATATCAAATCTTCTTAATTACTTTTCATTTAAAAATTGTTTAAATTCATAGATCATTTATAAACTTCCTAGAAAATGTTCGTAGGTTTTTACAAAATATATTATTCATTCCAGTGACTTTGTTGGTTCAAAGCATGTAAGGCGTAAGACGTAGTGAAATGGAGTGATGACAAGAAGTTTTGGAGCAGTCTTGTGTGCACTGTGGGGCTGGATGTAAATAAATGTGAAGGTTTTTTCTATGGGAATACAGCTTACGGTGTCATTTGGTTGAATAAATAACACACTGAAAGATTCTATTACCGTTAACACGGGATCAAGAATTCTGATTACGGTTTGCTATTGGTAGCGCTTGAGGTTGTGAGATGCAGTTAATGAAAGTATGTAAACATGTGGTGGATAACCTTGATTACGCAGCATTTGGACGATCGGCTTGATGAAGATATGGTTAAGGGCTTTTATTAAGGGGCTCTAAGTTTGAGTGTTTGTGTGTTGGTAAGGAATAAGAGTTGGTAGTGATAGTAACTAAAGCAGAATGGTAAAACTTACAGTTTCTGTTCCAGACAAATTATCAACATTGAAATCACCAACGACGATGATTTCCCAGAAGACTGATTAGTGAAATAACTAACTGATATAGCAGCCTTCTTAAGCGTTTCCCACGAGGTCATGCCGCTAGCCTATCTTCACAGTAAGCTAGGTTTCCACTGGGGTGTTACCCACGAGGCCATGCATCTAGGTTTACTCAATCCTATCTACCAGTGGGCTAAGTTTCCGCTGGGAAACTTTTCCGAAAAATCAAGACTCTTCTCAAATAAAGTACAGTGGGAAACGGTGCGTCACGAGATCGTATTATCCCCAGAATAGCAGCTTAGTCCGGATATTTGCAACGATGTGATTTCTGTCTAGGATATTCGAAGGGTAGGTGGCGGAATTGACCCTCGTGGTGTGGATACATACACACACACACATGCACATACACACACACATGCACACACACACACACATGCACACACACACACACATGCACACACACACACACATACATTGAATAACACATTTCAACAGACGTACCTAATAAAGGGCAAACTAGAAAAGAGTTCTTTGTTACTTGAATACCACATTCCTAACTCTAATTTCACTTAAGGTATGCTCACAGAATTTCATTTTTTCTTTAAACGGAATATTAACGTTCTTAACTTAAAGGAATACTTCTTCGTTTAAACCAGCAGTTAGATAGTTAACGTGTTTAAAACCTAATGAGTCGGATTAATTTCAGGTTCTGTAAATACTGACACGGGCCTGTGACCTGTACTTGACTTCAATGATCTAACTGTCACTATTGTTGTCAAGGGGATTAGCGTAAAGTCAAAAAGAGTGCAGACTTTCAGATCCAAACATACCGAACATGACACCTGTTGATTGAATAAATCAAGTTTTCTTTTGTGTGTATATCTATGTGTGTTATAGTTGTTTGTTTTGGATACACGCGTTTTACAGAGCTCGGCTTAGAAAATATTTTCTTCTAAGATTACTTTATGATAATTTGGGTTGAGCGTATTTTAACAACAAAGGTTTTCGGAATATTTGAACATCCTCACCATTATCCTGCTTTTAAAAAAGAAGATTCTTTCTAAGATATTTTTTATTGTATACACATATTTTTGAAAGCATTCATTTTGCTTGGTTTATTAGTGGTTCAGAATGGTCATCTTTTGCAGTAGCGGCGTAAGTTGTTAACCACAAAGACGGTAGCTGTGAATATGACCCCAATTTTTCAAAACACAAAAAGATTCTTAAAAACAGAAACAAAAATTCAACGACAAACAAAAAAATAACAGCTTCACTGACAAAGTTATTGTTTAAGTGAAAATGCAAACTTAAATGACCTCAACAAAAGCACTGACAAACACTATAACGATTCATCCTTTGCCAGTTTTGCACATCCGATGGAAATACTGCACATAGGTTAACTTTTTTACAAATTTATTTAGAAAAGGTCGAGTAGGAATTTCTTTATAATCGAGGACAAATACAGAATATAGGGAAAGTGTGCCACACCACTACAAGCTGGCACCGCAGGACATAGTGGAAAGAAATACAAGGACCATGGCAAAAGATACTGGCATGGCTGTTGACCTTTGACTGTGACACCATATGGACAGGTTGTGAGTCCATGGTTCATATACAACATGCGATCGTGTAGAGTCTGTATGAACGTCGAGGCTCTGATGACCCTCGAACACCACGGGGTTATCGCGGTGTAGTACAACACTGAAAAAGCAAAAAGTAAATATGTGCTTGTGCAGGACAGAAGATTTAGTTGCTGTATGTGTGGTAACATCAGCCACCTAAAGACACTCTGTTTAGAAGAGGAAAAGCAAAGGAGGGAGTAAAATACAAAAATTTTCTTTATCAATAACAATAATAGCTCTATCTTTTATATTCTTTACTATATTCACAAGGCCTGAAATGTGGAGAAAGGGGACATTCGATTACATTGACCCCAGTTCTCAACTGGTATTTATATCATTTACCTCGAAAGGATGAAAAGCAAAGTCAAGCTCGGCGGAATTTGAACTCTGAACGTAAAGACGGATGAAATGCTGCTGCTGCTGCTGCTGCTGCTGCTGCTGCTGCTGCTGCTGCTGCTGCTGCTGGGAAGAAGAAGAAGAAGAAGAAGAAGAAGAAGAAGAAGAAGAAGTGGAGGAGGAGGAGAAGAAGAAGAAGAAGAAGAAGAAGAAGAAGAAGAAGAAGTGGAGGAGGAGGAGGAGGAGAAGAAGAAGAAGAAGAAGAAGAAGAAGAAGAAGAAGAAGAAGAAGTGGAGGAGGAGGAGGGGAGGAGGAAGAGGAGGAGAAGAAGAAGAAGAAGAAGAAGAAGAAGAAGAAGAAGAAGAAGTGGAGGAGGAGGAGGAGGAGGAGGAGGAGGAAGAGGAGGAGAAGAAGAAGAAGAAGAAGAAGAAGAAGAAGAAGAAGAAGAAGTGGAGGAGGAGGAGGAGGAGAAGAAGAAGAAGAAGAAGAAGAAGAAGAAGAAGAAGAAGTGGAGGAGGAGGAGGGGAGGAGGAAGAGGAGGAGGAGAAGAAGAAGAAGAAGAAGAAGAAGAAGAAGAAGAAGAAAAAGAAGAAGTGGAGGAGGAGGAGGAGGAAGAGGAGGAGGAAGAGGAGGAGAAGAAGAAGAAGAAGAAGAAGAAGAAGAAGTGGAGGAGGAGGAGGAGGAGGAGAAGAAGAAGAAGAAGAAGAAGAAGAAGAAGAAGTGGAGGAGGAGGAGGGGAGGAGGAAGAGGAGGAGAAGAAGAAGAAGAAGAAGAAGAAGAAGAAGAAGAAGTGGAGGAGGAGGAGGAGGAGGAGGAGGAGGAGGAGGAGGAAGAGGAGGAGAAGAAGAAGAAGAAGAAGAAGAAGAAGAAGAAGAAGAAGAAGTGGAGGAGGAGGAGGAGGAGGAAGAGGAGGAGGAAGAGGAGAAGAAGAAGAAGAAGAAGAAGAAGAAGAAGAAGTGGAGGAGGAGGAGGAGGAGGAGGTGGAGGAGGAGGAGGGGGTGGAGGTGGAGGAGGAGGAGGAGGAGGATAAGAAGAAGAAGAGGAAGAGGAAGAATCAGCATTACTTGGAACTGCAAGAATTCTTAGAATTCTTGAAGCATGACCAGTAAACAAGTGTCACCTTAGTGTACTGGCTATGGACAGCTGATACTTTCCATCACACCCAGTAAAATAAGCTGTGAGTTTTAATCACATAATAATAGACTCTCCCGTCGAAGATGACGTATGTGTTCAACTTTTGTCAAATGACCTACACAAATAATTTGTTTATAGTGATCAGATGTTCTTGCCGCACATTAGCTCACTTTCTCCATCAAATTGACGTTGTCTGAACAGGTACACAGTGTACCACGCATCAGGTGTTGAAGTGAACGCAGAGCAACGTCAGAGGAAGTGTTTTGCTCAAGAACACAACGCACCAGACGGTCTGGGAATTGAAACCACGATCTGGCGATCGTGAATGCAACACCTGACCACTAGGCCATGCGTCCTCATAACAATAATAATGATGATGATGATGATTTCAAATTTTGGCACAAGGCCAGTAATTTCGGAGAAGGGGTATGTTGATTACATCGACCCCAGTGTTCAACTGGTTCTTATTTTGTCGGCCTCGACGGAATTTGATCTCAGAATGTAGCGACGAACGAAATACCGCTAAACATTTTGCCCGACGTGCTGATAATAATAATAATCCTTTCTACTATAGGCAAAAGGCCCGAAATTTACGGGGAGGGGACTAGTCGATTACATCGACCCCACTGTTTCACTGGTACTTAATTTATCTACTGCGAAAGGATGAAAGGCAAAGTAAACCTCGCTAATAATAATGATAATGGTTTCAAATTTTGCCACAAGGGCAGCCATTCTGGGGGAGGGGAATGAGTCGATTACATCGACCCCAGTGATCAACTGGTACTTATTTTATCGACCCCGAATGGATGAAAGGCAAAGTCGACCTCGATGCAATTTGAACTCAGCGAAATACCGCTAAGCATTTCGTCCAGCTACTTGAAATCCTCTGAGCAACGACGCTTGTCTACTCGTAGAACCTGAGTTTCATTTTGTGTACTAAATTTTTTTACCTATCTCAACATATAATAAGTTTTTGCCCCACGCTACATTTAATGCGTTGAGTGACAAAAATACTGCCCTCTGGGCGGTTTCCTGCTGGTTATTGAACGCTGTTTACAAATTTGATTCCCAATTTGTATAATTTTTCTATGTTACGTCCAATTTTCCTTTATTTTCTTTATTCGTCTAATAGCACTCATTCGCTCAGTATATTCAGGAAGAAGTTTTCTACAAATATTTTTCAGACGAGTTGTATTACGATTATATAAGAATTTAATGTAAAAAAAATAGTTGGGCGAAGATTTCACACATCATGATTTTGTTTCCTAAAAAAGTTTTAATGATGTAATTTCAGTTATATTAAAAGAAATAATGATGACGATGTCTGGCTGGTTATCATAATCTCATAGGATGGTAAGATTTGCTCCCTCGGTTACTGACTGTGGATGTTGTTGTTATTGCTGTTACTACTGCTGCTGCTACTGTGGTTGTTATATGCTATATTATTTTGCGGAGATGTTACCTTGACGTTAGGTAGCAACAAGTCACTTTGAATCTCAAGAATCTTCCTTGAGTTTCTTGTAAAATATAGGATTGCACTTTTATGCCGGTTGACAATGCGTGTCTAAATTCCGATATTCTACAGCCTCCGAATTAGCAGTTTGAGTGTTGTCTCAAATGCAACAATTCTCACAGAAACAATTGTCACCTTTGTCTTCCACGATCTCTTCATCTCTCTGGCTAAGACCTGATATTTCTCAAGTTTTTCAATTTCTTTGGTATCCACTCTGTTATGATATAGCATTGCAAAGTTTATGATCTTACACTGTCTGTCTCTTCTGTCCTTTATAATCATATCTGGTCCTCTTGCTTCAATAGTATGGGAAGTCTTTATGGTAAATCCCATAAAATCCTGTAATTCTTCTTCTTCTTCTTCTTCTTCTTCTTCTTCTTCTTCTTCTTCTTCTTCTTCTTCTTCTTCTTCTTCTTCTTCTTCTTCGTCGTCGTCGTTGTCATCAACTTCATCCCGAGGTAAGGTCTGATAGACCTAGAAAAGTTGATGAACCCAAAAGAGTTTATATTTCAAACAAAACATATAGAAATAATAAGGAAATAAGGAAAATCCTTTGTAGAATATCGCACAGTTTGATAAATAAAATAAATATATGCATTCATGAATGCTTGTATGTTTGTATCCAAGTCGGTAGCTAAAATTTTACACTGGATCACATCTTTCAATGGAGAAACTAATGATTCATATCTTAGATGGAATAATTCAATAATAACTTGGCTGAGTGACTCGTCATTCTCGGAACAACTAAAGATTGTTAGTAATTTTTTTTTAAGGCAATTGATCCTAATTATACGAAATTCATGTAATTTCATTTGTTATAAGTGTTAATAATCTGATAAAGGTTAAATACTGCTGATAGTGTTCAAATAAAAGTCAATCTCTAAACATTTAACATTTTGCCACATATCTCGTAGAAAAATTGTCCCTAGTCTTTCACACAAAAGGATCAGTATTAGCTGACTGAAGGATTATCTTGTGCATAAATGTGCTATGTAGGAGGAAGATTAGTTATTGGTGAGATTAATAAGTTGATATTTCAGTTTCTATACGCCCAATGTCTGCAAAAAGTTCAGAATATCTATCTAGTAATATTCATTTGGAAAATGTGATTTCATAACTTTCTGTAGTACAAAAGTTGGCATTTTTCTGTCTCATTTATTATATTCGTATTGTTTCTCTTGTGGTAGAATTTATCAGGATAATTTTTGTGGGATATTAGATTTTATAATCATATGTGTAGTAGTTTTTCTACCTAACTTATTAATAGAATGTCTTTGGTAAACTTTTTTAAATAATTGAAAGTAAATCCTAAATACGAAAGAATCTATGAATTTTTAGTATGATAGCATTAGCTGTTGCACATATACAAATTAATTAGCAAAGTATTTATTTTTCTTGTAACGGGCATAATATTTTATTAGTATAGTTGCGATGGGGTATATTTTGTATGATTTTTCTGAGATTTAGTTTTCATTGGTTTGGCAATGCGACCGCTTGTGAAAAGTTACAGGTGGCTGATCAGGATATTTTTATGTTATTTAAATATTTTATAGTAGGAAGTTTTAAAATGTTCTAGCGATGAGAAATTTGACTTCTTTATTGTAAGGGGAATTATACTACTCTGTTTTTCTTTACCTGTGATTAACTGGAAAGATAGTGAATTTTGATAGTATTTTATTTTTTCAGTAAAACCACTTCCTCCTTATTATAGTATTCAGTAGTTTCCATTTCTTTCTATTGAAAAAGATCTCGAGGTTCTTCGGAATATATTTGAGAAAGTTGTTAATACTGTTTATAATTATAATTTTTTTGTAGGGACAACGTATCGACTTAACTAAGTTAGAGGTATCCCTAAGAAATTACTTACTTTTAGCGTAACTCCTATGTAATTGTAAATCCTAGCATTTTGCGTTTGTGTCTGATACATGTTTCAAGTAGCATAATATATATATCGTTTGTTTATCTATGTTACTAGATGTATTTATTTTATTTTTTTGAATCTGAATTTGTGTTTTCATTGTTCTGCAACTTTGTATACAAACGTATTTGCGCATTCATTATTGACGAAGGTTTGTTTAATTTAGATAGATAGATAGATAGATAGATAGATAGATAGATAGATAGATAGATAGATAGACAGACAGACAGACAGACAGACAGACAGACAGACAGACAGACAGACAGAGTTAAACACACACATACAAACATACATACATACATACATACATACATACATACATACATACATACATACATGTATGATTGTATGTGTGTGAGCATGATTATGTCTTAATTGTGCTTTGGCGATCACGCCCAAGGCCATGCTGGAGCGCCGTTTCATCATTTGCGTCGTCTTTGTGATTATACAAAGATTCGATGTTTTTCTTTGTGACCTTTTGTAGATGGCTGATCTGGTAGTTATAAAAGAAATGTATCTTGATACTATTAAAATTTTCAGAGGAACTTCCGTTATACAACTGCCTCTCAGAGGACCTTTAAATGCCAAACAATTACAGTATACGTTGCTGGTATAAAAGTTTGAAAAACTGAATTTAAGAATTTGACAATACCACCCACTCTTTTATTCCTCTTTTGTATATACTCAAAGACCGAAGCAAGATTGATGAGGCGGCCAGGGACAGCCGTAAACTGAAAGTTTTATTTACCTGTTGAAATTTATCCATAGCTAATATGAGACCGTTGACCATGGATTAACCAGTGAATGAAAAAACATTTGTTGGATAGTCAGAGCTATCCAGATTTTTAATGGAGTTCTCTTATTGACTTTGGATGATATTTCCTCTTGTTTTTGGAAATTTTCGATACAAATAATTATTTGTATATTTTTTGTATTGTTTTCCATGTTTCTTTTCAACTGAAGATAGACACTTAGCTCTTCAGTCAAACACTCATCGAATTTTTCAAACTCCAATTGGAAAGGAAGATGAGGGCGAAGAAGGAGGTCTTCTCCTGGAGGATAGTGTTTTATTTACAATGATGACAATAATGGGAGTGATAGGTGTGTATGTGCCTGCTCTCAGCATGCTCCAGAAGATCAGAGAGTGACATTTATGTAAAAGCAGTTGTCTTTAGTGGTCAGAGTGATCCTGGATCTGTGGTATTCCTTCACTGGCCCTAGATGGACGTCTTCTTGTATAAAAATTACCGTATCATCATAACTTATTGGTATTCTATTCATATTTCATCACATTCCATTTTTTCTTCCTCCCCCATTCTATTTTTGTGGCATTTTATCTCAGTAACGTTGTTTTTGTTCGATACCCGTGTGACAAACAATAGAGAAATTATCCTCGTCATCATCGAGAAGCTATCCTCGAAAGTTTGGTCAGAGATAGTGAATGCCTACACCACCTCCGTCATATATTATTGCCTGATCGCTGTGCTTTGACCAAGTTCATGTCTGACTGGAGTGGAGCGTCTGTTCCGAAATACTCACAGAGCGACGAAGCCGTTTTGCATGCGCTCATACAGTATCCGAGAATTACTGACTTATGGAGTTATGTTGAGCATCTGTTGACCCTTGTAGGACAGAACGGATCCGGCTATCAGCTGAGTTCATGGTGAAGATCGTTCTGCTGCCTTCTTTGGCTGAGTAGGGCAAGCAGTCTTTATCTGTTTTGTGTCTTTGGCGAAAGAGATTGCATAGTGATCAATATTAATAGGACTGAAGACAGATACCTTCCACTCTAACCAAACCTTCATCAACTTCAAGATTCGCTCACATCCAACTTTCGACAAATTTACTGACTCCCGTCAAACTCGTTGAAAGCTGGATGAGAGTGGCGAGCTCGGTCCGAATGAATGAGCCTGAGATTGTTTGTAGATTGTAGAATGACAACTGAACGAGAGCACTTGCATTGGTGGTCAAAGTCATCGTAGTTTTTAGGAGTTTCCACGAGTAATCCTAAGACGTTTCACTTGTTTGAAAGTTTCGTTGTTATTTTCCTTTTTTAACACGCTTCTTATGTAATTTCACACTATACTGCACCATTCTTTACTGTCTTCGATTTTTTTAATTAGCCCATGTAATTAATACAGGAAGTGTTATTATTGTTGTTATTTTTTTTTTTTATATTATTATTATTGCTTTTTGTTGTTGTTGTTGCCGTTATTATTATTATCATCATTATTATCATTATTATTATTATTAATCTACAGAACGCTGTGGAGAGATAATAAATACCGCATATATCATCGGTGGTCAGCCTAGCATGCCAGGACGATGGCCTTGGCAAGTGTCATTACAAATAATATCAGCTGGTCAACCGTGGCACAGATGTGGAGGAGTTCTAGTTCATCCACTGTGGATAGTCACTGCTGCTCATTGTGTGGAAGGGTAAGCATATATTACGATTTAGTTTCCGAGGTTTGAGATTGGGGTGTTTTATTTTTGAAATTTCAAAAACAAAATTCTGTTCAATCTGCTTCTATCTACAGAGACGTTTGCTTAAACTTTTATGTGACAAATTTAATGCTCGATGTCTTCAAGAAGGTCCGAGATTACAACAAAATTGTTGCTCCTGATTTGGTGATATTTATGCAGTCTGTAATAAATCTAAACATTTATGCAGCGAACACTTGGACAAATGTTGCTATACATTTCTAGCAGTTACATGGATCCCAGAAATCGCAACACCAATCCTTTTAGCGTCAAGGAAACAAGAATAAAATATGTTGGTATATTGATAAAAGTTTCGATAGTGGTAGTAAATACAAAGAAAAAAAAACAAAGACCCTGACAAATTATTTTAAGAATGTTTATTATCAAAACGCTCATTATCGAAATGTTTATTATTGAAACGTTTATTAACAAGCAACATGAGGGTGGAAGAGGTGACAGAGACAATACAGCATAAGATCCTTTACTGAATAGTTTCATTAAAGTATATTCTTTCAATCTTTTACTGGCTCCAATTATTGGATTGTGGTTATATTGGAACACATCTGTCTAAATAGAATACTATCGTTTACTATGATCACAGTACTTATATTACTGATTGGTATCTATTTCATTGACATCTACAAGATGAAAAGCAAAGTGAAAGTAGGAGGGATTTGAACTCAGAACATAAAAGGATGCAACCAAATGCCGTAGGTTATTGTGTCTGATGCCCAACTGATTCAGCCATCCGTCTGACATTGTTCTGAATTTAAATCTCACCAAGCTTGACTGTGTCGATTATCCTTCGGATGTCGATAAAATAAAGTACCAGTAATATTCTAGTTCTCCCTTGCATCTTCTTTTGTGCCAAGAATAAAATAATATATAAATCAATATGGTTTCAAAAAAAAAATGATCACCGCAGTATTGAATAGGATACGAATTTGCAAGTCATGAAGCCATCTCTTTCATTTCGTTGTCATTATTCTTTAATTCTAAGGTTGCCAGCTGGCAGAGTTAGTATTGCACTGGACAAAATGCTTAGCAGTATTTCTTCCGTCTTTACGTTCTGAATTCAAATGTCGTTGAGGTCGACTTTGCCATGTATCCTTTCGAGATCGATAAAATAAATACCAGTGGAGCATTTGGGTCAATGTAATTGACTAATCCCTCCCTATAAAATCTCAGGCCTTGCACCTATAATAGAAAGCATTGTACCTCAATTTTTGAACTGCAAATTAACAAGTAAAACAGTAAATAAATGCAAAAGTTGACGTTTGAATGTTTTATCTCTGAAATTAAGAACTTTGATTCATCAACAGAAATTCTTTTCGATCAAACTTGCATTCCTATGAAACTCTGAATACCTATGTAGTCATACTAATTATCAGACATCGACATCTCGATCAAAATGCATCCCTTCCTTTACAAATTACTCAGGCGTTTCACGTTGTCATTATATTATAAACGAATCTCTGACATTTATAAGCATTCAATTAACTTTTTCTTCTTACCAGAGACATTGATAGAAGATAAATGTAAATAGACGAAGCAAATTTTATGTGGACTTAAAGCATGCTATGAAAATGCAAATAAACCAGTTGTTTAGTATTATTGTTTATGGTTGTTTTGGAATGTCACCGAGGAACATGAGTAAAAATTCATGCAAGATTCCAGTCTTTACAGACGCATACAAATTACTCCAATTAAGTGTATGTACTTTAGGTGAACGACTAGTGATTGTTGTTTAAGTCAGCAGTACTATTTCCTTGCGCTATACATACAAACATGCACACACAGACGCACATACATCATAAATATACATACAAACATGCACACACAGACGCACATACATCATAAATATGCATACACACAGAAATGTATCAAACATACACACACGAGCAACCACAGATTATTTGTTTGTAGTGATCAAATATCTCTGTACACATAAGTTCACTCTCTGCATCAAATCGACCTTATCTGTACAGGTGCTCGTGTGCCACATATCAGATGACGAAATGATCGCAGAGCAACATAAAATGAAGTGCTTTGCTCAAGAACACAATGCAACGCCTGGTCTCTAAATCGAACCCACGATCTCGCAATCGTGAGTGCAACACCCTAACCACTAAGCCATGTGCCTTCACACACACGCACGCACGCGTGTATGTGTGTGCATCCATAGTGCTCTTAGTTCCATGTTTTGCCGTGTCGTTTCATGTAGAAATTCAGACCTATCCAGGATTTGAAGATCCTTTGCAAGGGCGCTATTCTGGTCTCCGTCATTATTGGGGTAGACTGGGCTCGGCTCTACGCCCGGTTCTTTTCTCTTTCTGGGTGTTGATCCTGGGTGCCTCAAAGTCAGCGATGGCGTAGTAGTGACAGCTTCTGCACTGAGTTTTATTCAGTGCTATTTATTTCCATGTCTTCAGGTTCATCTTGCAGGTTTTAAGCAGGTCTTTATAATGTCCTTATATCGGAGCAGCGGGCAGTCTTGGTGCCTGGCACAGAGCAAAGCTGATCATAGAGGCGAGGGGATTTGGGTGAGAGTCTTCTATTCGAACCACATGGCCAAACCATCACAGAGGCACTTTGATAACGAAATTCTCTGTACCTAGAATGTCACATCTTGCAAGAACCTCTGTGTTGGGGACTTTGTCCTGCCAATTGACGCTGCAAATTGGACGAAAATAGCGGAAATGGAAAGAGTCAAGACATTTAATATGGCGCATGTAGAATATTCCTGCCTCAAAGCCATATAGAAGAGAAGTAAACACTACTTCTTCATACACTTTTACCTTTGTGGCCAAATAGATTCCATGATCTCTCCACAGTCTGTACAGGAGTCGACCGAAAGTTGAACTTGTCTTAGACAATCGCTAGGTGATCTCTCCATCCGGTTGGGTATTGTTTGACAGGATGCTTCACAAGTAGCAGAATTTTGGCTCAGAAATTTGTCTACCGTAGCAATAGGATCCAGTTTTGGGTGAGCAGGGGCTGGATTGTGCAAGACCTCAGTCTCCCTCAAGCTGCTTGTTGGGCCGAAGAATTTGGTAGCATCAGAGAATGTGTGTTTTATTAACGGTGGTAAAAAAGATTTAAATAGATTTCGCATCCCTTGAAATGAGTTAATATGTGCATTCAGCGAACGGTGAAGAAAACAAACACCTTCTCTCACGCATGCTAATATTGCTGTATTTTGCTATATATTTCTCCTTAAAGAAGAAATGTAGCTGATAATAGCTGGCGAAATGATTACGTGAACTCAGTTAAATGTTTTAGAGTGAAATTCAGAATGACAAATGAAACACAGAAAGAAATTGTATCCGATTAAATTTCAAGATTGAGAGGAATATTGGAGTAAGATACAAAATAAGTAGAATTCATCTGTGTTGGGTGAGTGTGAGTAAATGGTTTAACGTTATTTACCTAACTCAACAATTGAAAAGGCAAAACTCAAGTCTGCTGCTGCTGTTTCTAACTGAACTCATCATGAGAAACTCAAGTTTCTAAGTTCTATTCTATATGTACAGTTAGTGGGTTAGTCGACAAATGACTTTGCTACAAACTCCTCCTTAGTGGAGTCGATAGTAAAATACAGACCGACGAAATACAGCCACGTTATTTTTAGTTTTCTATCCGTTTATCGTTTGTCTATATTCAGTCCCTACAACTTGGTCTAATAATTATCCTTCTGTGTTGGCATCCATATTTATAATGCTTCACAGCCTTAATACGTATGTTGTAATAGTAGTCTCCGAGTGACTTCCCCACCCACTTAATTGACAGGAGAAATAGCACCATGTTTTATTGTGTTGATGTTGATGTTATCTCCGTTCTTGTTCAGAGAGCATCAGGTGATGAGATCGTTCCAATATACCAACGGCATTTAGTAATGTTTCAGAAAGAAAACCGGATAAACTGTATTTATTTTTTATAATTCATTTTAAATATTTTATTTGTTATCTGCACCCCTCATGAGCAGCTATGGAAATATGTTTGTCTTTGTGTTGGAAACATGATTTTGTGGTTAACAAGCACGCTCTACAGATCTGCTTTCAATCACACTCACCTGAAGACGTGGAGGTATACAGCTATTATTGGATAATATTAATGTAATAATGTGTACAATATGAGAAACACTCAGCAATTACCAGCTTATATTATGCACAGAAACAATTGTAGTGATTTGGATTAAAATCTGTTCACTTCAGCTTCTTGTACTAAAATTCTTTTGTATGAATTCTGAGGATATTAACGGATTTCCACATGTATATCCAGTAAAAAAAGAATTCCTGCTGTATGATAGCGTATGGTAGCTGATATCCATAGAGGAGCTTTGGAAAGCACGCAATAAAGTTATTACTCAGATGATATTAAATCATATATATGTATATGTATATATATATATATATATATATAGAGAGAGAGAGAGAGAGAGAGAGAGGAGGATAAAGAGAGAGAGAGAGAGAGGAGGATAAAGAGAGAGAGAAAGAGAGGGATATGTGTATATGTATATATACACATGAGTGTGTGTGTGTCTTTGTGTGTGTGTCTTTGTGTGTGTGTCTTTGTGTGTGTGTCTTTGTGTGTGTGTCTTTGTGTGTGTGTCTTTGTGTTTGTACTTGTTCCCCACCACCGCTTGACAACAGGTAGTGGTTTGTTTACGTCCCCGTAAGTTAACGATTCTTCGAAAAGAGACTGATAGAATAAGTACCGGGTTTTAAAAAGTAAGTAATGGGATCAATTCGTTCAACTAAAACCTTTCAAGGATGCATCGTTCAATAACTGAAACAAGCAAAGGATAAATGGTGTAATAAGCTGCTTGTTAACCACAATCACACCAACGACAACAACAATAACAGCGGCAATTATAAATCGGAATATAAAGATAAATATCAACTGGCATCGACGAGCTATATATGAAACACTAAAGCTACGTGCTTAAGTTTAGGGAATGGTTAGGTCCAATAACTAAGGGATAATGAGTCAAATGTTCGTTTATAACAAGTTGGTGCCAAGATAAGTAGACACCCGTTTTAAGATAGTATCCAGAACTAAAGTTATATGGCTTGATATTACATGTATATACATTAAAATGATTGGGAAGGGTGTTCAAATAGTGTTAGTAAAAGAAAAGTGGCAGTAATTGAAAACATTTTGCTAAAGGTTGGGTTGATAACTATGCAGTGATGCGTCAAATATTCCCTCATAGCATGTTGGTGCTTTGGTAAGTAGTCATTCGCATCAAACTAGTACCGGAACAAATTACTCTAGCTTGATATTACGTGTAGGTTCTATTGCGATTTACGGTCGTAAAAAAGTGAGAGTAAATTCTCCTATGTAAAATTAAGGTAAATTGCGATAGAAACCGAAAGTGACGATAACATGACATTTCATGAAAAGAACAAAAAGAACTCCCTCATTATGCTATTTACAGAGTACATTTTAGTGATGTGTTAAGTATTTCAGAAATAGTAGCTTAGGTACACTGTTCCAACATACTATACCCTGTAACGAATACTACTGAACAAGCAATTTAATGCCTTGCATGTCGATGCATAATAGCCAGCACAGTTATATATAAGCAATGCAATAATCCTGCACGATTAATAAACTGTAGAGAGAGAATTGACAGGAATCGGTGGCGTTGTTCTTGGTGATTCAGTCGGATTATACGAGCCAATTCCTTCCTTGAAAAAATATCCTTTTGACTCTGTCAAGAGTAATTCAGCTCATGTATATGTGGGTTAGAGACTTTCCACAGAACGAAATTATGTACGTTCTATAAATTAGTTATGTCACATACATTGTTTACGTGATATTATAGGATGTCACTATCGTTACTTCCGGTTTTTATCGCAGTTTTTAATATCATTATTTTTAGGACAATTTACTTTCGCGTTGTTTTACGACGGTAAGCTGCATGTTAACTTTACGTGTACGTACGTTTAAAAGAGAGGCGTTGACTCGTAGTAAGATGGACGTTGAAAATATATTATTAAAAGAAAAAGGGTGTTAGTTGAAAAAGTGTGAAGATCCCCGATGTAGAGGCTGCTAACGAGGGAAGCTCGCGGCAGCGGCAGCCATCGCCGTGATTTAGTAGTAGTAGTAGTAGTAGTAGTAGTAGTAGTAGTAGTAGTAGTAGTAGTAGTAGTAGTAGTAATAGTAGTAGTAGTTGAGGTAACTTGTAGGAACTTCTGGAGTTGCAGCTGCTACTGTTAATTTTAGTAACCAAAGACACCAGAAATCTGTCTGTTTCTATTTCTAGTTATTTAATCTTGGTCTTTAATCTTCTACAATATCGAAATTTCTTTTATTTGGTCCGTTCACAATACTATGCCGTTTTAAATATAATCTCTGCTTATGATAACGCAAATGCTGCTGCTGCTGCTGAGGAGGAGGAGGAGGAGGAGGAGGAGGAGGAGGAGGAGGAGGAGGAGGAGGAGGAGGAGGATAGTAAGTACAAGGCAGTGTCTCTCATGGCTTCTGGCCTTAACTGCTTAGAAGTGTTAACATGTAAATGTATTCGTCTTGGTCTAAAAGATGGGCTGCAGCAAATATTCTGCTCAATACCGCAGATTTGCTGTCAGCTCCTTGACTTTAATCAGTTGAGCATGTCCCTACACATTCTTCAATTAAGCACTTTCCACGGTTCTGTCTAATCTTACCCTAATGATATTAGTTCGTAATGCCTGGCTTTGAACAGCCATGAGTCCTTCCGTTCTTTTTTGAGTTCTCTATTCTTCAAGCAGAACCAAGGTTCATTTGCTGCAACTTTCAGCATTTGTCTGAGTTGCTGACCGTGGAGCGCTTTTCTCCAGATGTTTCTTTCTCAATCCTGTTTTCTTCTTTCTCTTCTCCACTGGCAGATAAAATCAATCTTTCTGTGCTATTTTTCATATACTCTTCTATACCCCGTTCTGCCATCTCCATGCAGTGTTCTTTTTATATCAGTCATCTCCCTTCCTTCATTCCGTGGTAGGTATAACCTATCAACAACGTTTCTATGATGTAATGACCTACACATGGTTATTGTCTTTCCGACTTAAAGGTTTATGCTTCTTAGGTCTTCTCTAGTTCAGTTAAGGAAAGTAGCACAATATCTTATTAGAAACATCGCCCATGTTTTTACTGCAGAGATGATTTTAACTTCATCCAGTTTTAAGCTAAGCACCCTTTTAACTGTCCTAAAATATTCATTTCTCACCTCCTGCTTCATTTCTTGACAGGGAATTCTATCTACCTCTGATACACCAAAGTATTTGTAACTGTCACCTTTATTCATTGTTTAATTGATGCCTTCTGACTTGGATATTTTCCTCTTCTTATTACTAGCATCACACATTTATCAATTCCAAACTTCATACCAATGTCGTCACTCGCAATTCTAAGTCTCTAGTTCTTCCTCACTTTTGGCAAATAATTCCAAGCCGTCCATAAACAGTGGGTAGTTTATTTTCTTACCACTGCTAAATTTGTTGCATCATTTAGTCTCTCTCAAGGTTAATCTGAGAAGGATGAGACCAACCACAAGAATATTCCTCTACTTATGCTGACTTCAGTCAACTCATCTTCACTAGATGTCAGCACAGTTTTCCATTTTACCATACTGTTTTGTAAGAGCCGAATAACATTCTCTATCGTCCCAAATATAGTGAGACATTCTTGGGTCCATGAGTGTAGCACATTACCGTATGGTAATCAATCCATGCCGTTGCTAGGTTTTCCTTTCTGCTTTTGACTTCTCGGAAGGCATGTTGATCTATATTTAATAGGTTGTTTGTCCTTCTGGAACCTTTTCTACACCCTTTTTGCTCTTCTGGCAGTAGACAGCCCTTCTCAAGATATCTATACACATCCTTTGCAATAACAACTATCAACAACTTTCGCATCAGTTGAAGATAAGCTATTCATCGATAGTTACTTGTTACATTTCCTTCCTTTTGATATTTCACTCTCAACACCGCCCTGCCTTTCATCATCTGTTCGGGAACAACACCTATGTCAGTACAACATTCTGTCGTGAATTGAGGTAAAACTTTTTAGCCAAAATCCCTGGACCAAATCTGGTTCGGGATATATCCAGTTTGACATCCTTTTCAAGACATTTTTCAACTTTTTCTCTTGTGATCTCTACGTTTCTTTGTTTTGGTTAACTACATTATTTGCCTCGTGGTCGATAAATCAAGTACCAGTTAAACACTGGGGTCCTGATGATTGACTAGCCCTCCTCCCCCCAAATTTCGGGCTTTGTGCTTTGGTGGAAAGGATTGTTATTACCTCCGCCTAAGCGAAAGCGAAGGTATTGTTTTCAGTCGTGATTGCTTGTTTTTTGTCCGTGGACAAGATATCTCAAGAACCGCGGGATGGATTCGGATGAAACTTTCAGTGATGTTTGGCCTCGTGACGGGTACGAACTGATTAGATTTGGGGATTGATCTGGTACCGGACAAGAATTCTGGATTATTTGTTATATTTACTTTACATGATTACGGTCTTACGTTGACTTTCATGTCTTTCTCAATTATCTCCCTTTAGGCTGTTTCCAAAGTTTTATTTTCGCTTCTTTATTATTAATTTTACTCGCGTCTCTATCTTAGTACTTGCATAAATACATTTTATCGTGGGAAAATTTATCGAGTCAAAACTTCACCAGATCTTTTGCAGCTTCAATACAGCTAAATTTTAATGACTTGTCTAATTTAACCCTTTAGCATTCAGATTACTCTCAAACATAATGCTTATTCATTTACATCGTTTTAAATTAATCATCCATTATTTCGTAGCTTTGCGATTTTGATGACGTGATTGTTTATTTTTAGGATGACATCGTATGGTAGGTGTGAGAGGTTGGGTCTGGTTATCATGAACATAAATCGAGTAGACTATCTGGGCCAAATATGGCCGGTTTAAATCTTCACCTGATCATATCGAGCAAAAGCTTCACTGGATCTTTTCTCACCTTTTTTTGGAATCCACAGATTTTTCACTATTCCGGGAGGAATGGGGTCTTTTTATCTTTTTAAAATATATCGTTTCTCAACACTTCTGATCTTGTTTGCCACCTTTCTACCTTGATATTGATCTGTACAATTTTAAAGTCATTTCAATGGAAAATATATACAATTTTTACTGCTTGCAAATTCTAATTTCAAAGAAATATTTCATTTGGTTCATGAAATAAAAGAACTTTTTCTTCTTGGAGAATGAACTCAAAAATAGAGAAACTGACTATTAGTACATGTTTCATATATTTCGCATGGAAGAAAAGGGTTTAATCAATAACAAAATTGTTACTCAGAAGCATCTTTTCTAAAACCAAAATGGAGACTCCTTTATTACCGAAACATATAAATGTTAAAAGAACAGCAAGACTGTTAATTATTTTCATAATTTATCATACAATTTCTGAATAGATTAAATACAATTCCTCAACCAATATCCAGCTTTTTTTTTACTCTCTATACTTCTATTCCTTCTCGTTTGTCACACAGTCCAAATTTTGCTGGTTGTAAGAAAGAACTAAAGGCGTTATAGGCTTGTCTGATTTTTGCGCCGCAGACTAATGGACTAAGTAAAATAGAAACACTCTCGGTAGTATCCTGGTTGCAAATATGTGCCATTTGTGGGGGTAGACCCCTAGAGAGCTGAGTCTATAACCCCAAAAGCCATGCGGATACACGTACAGAAATTCGTATTTCTTAATACAGAAAATAAAAGAGTATTTCATTCTACCTAAAGAAGTATATGGCTCAACTAAAAGATTACAAGAATGATTGTTTCCAATACGGGCTGGGAAATAGCCAGGTGGGTTTTGTTTTTTTTCTTCGCCTAATTTTATGTTTAATTCTTCCTTTGATTCTACAGTGAAAACAATGTTCTAATTTGGTAATCACACCTTTCCTGGTATTTCTAGTGATTCTTCTGGTCTATGAGTCACCAAAACCTTGAACAGAAAACCTTTGAACAAAAAGAATGTGCTGATAGATATATTTTAACCTCGGGTGATTTATTCAAGGCTAAATTTGTCTTATTTTGGTCTCAACAAAGCTCGACTTAAATAATTTAAACAAAATAAACTATTAAAAAAAACTGTGCAACACTCCCTTTACTATCTTTTCTGTTTATTCTAATCTCAAGGCAGCTGATACAATCACTCTCTAATCTTTTCTTTCACTTCACTTTGTTATTATTATTATTATTATTATTATTATTATTATCATCATTATTATTATTATTATTATTTCTTTTTCTGATGCTCGTTTTCTTTATATCTCCGTTCCTCTCCCTTACTAAAAATATCCCTGGCATCTAATCTTAGCGCACATAGAAAATGTCCGCCAAAAAAGTATTTGCTACTTTAAGTCGTTTGTCAAAAATGTCTCAAGGTTGATCTGTCACCGTACATGAAATTCTCTGACTAGAAAATCGATAACCCGCGATTTTGCCAACTCAAATAAACCCGTTAGATTCACTAGCTGCTCTATAATTATTCCCTCTCGTACACACGCATTTATACATACATACATACATACATACATACATACATACATACATACATACATACACACATACATACATACATACATACATACATACATACATACATACATACATACATATACACACATATACGTACTCATACAAACACATAAACGTATACATATGTACATATACACTTTCAGACATTATAGCATACATTAACCCGTATATTGACTCTTACTTTCAAGGATACGCTCTTGCAAGCCGCGAACAAGAAATAACAAAATACCTGATACACAACAGGATAGGGATGAAGGTAAAACACCCAGATGTGATAATTGATTCGGATATTGAAGAATAAACATCATAAACAGCTGTTAAAAATGTTATCACACAGCTTTCTATCAATGTGGTGTGATGCAGCAGCTATAACATTCGCCCCAATAGCACAGTAGTAGAAGTCAGTTGTCCAACGAAATCTGCAGGTATTACACCCGAACTATAACTTCACACACACATACACACACACTCATACATATATATATATATATATATATATATATATATATATATATATATATATATATATATATATATATATATATATATACATATAAGGTTTGTAAGTAGTTAGCTAGACAGAGATAGAGATGTGTATGTGTATACCAGCTATTATTGAGGCATATGAGATGCTAAGCTTCACAAAATCAGAAACACTATAGTTAATTAGGAAATTGCAATTACAAGCAGTTACTGAAATGTTGAAAATATGTAAAATATTCAGAATGTTTTAGCCCGTAGTGCATATATATATATATATATATATATATATATATATATATATATATATACATGCGTGTAAACCACAAATGCAACGACAGGATAGTCACGGCTAGAATGCCTTTAATTGTAGATTTGCTCGATCAGAGATGGCTTGAGGTCAAACAATAACATACATATTCGTACAAACAGAGATGTATACCAAGAGATATAAATATACCCACGTTTATATACATAGGTGTAGGAATGGCTGTGTGGTAAGAAGCTTGCTTCCCAACCACATAGTTCCGGGTTCAGTCCCACTGCGTGGCACCTTGGGCAAGTGTCTTCTACTATAGCCTCAGGCCGATCAAAGACTTGTGAGTGGATTTGATGGACGGAAAGTGAAGGAAGCCCCTCATATATGTGTGTGTGTGTTTGTGTGTGTGTGTGTGTGTGTGTGTGTGTCTGCTTGTCCCCCATCACCACTTGACAACCGATGCTGGTGTATTTACGTCCCCATCTTCTAGCGGTTCGGCAAAAGAAACCGATAGAATAAGTGTCAGGCTTAAAAATAAATACTGGGGTCGATTCATTCGACTAAAAATTCAAGGCAGTACCCCAGCTTGGCCGCAGGCCAATGTCTGAAACAAAGATAAAAGGTAAAAGGTATATAAATACACACACAGACACACACACATACATACGTACATGTACATACTCTTTCAAACAAGTTCTCACACGTTCCAAAATTACGCATGCAAATTAGAATGCATGCATACATACATACATACATACATACATACATACATACATACATACATACATACAGACATAGATACATATATACATACATGTTTATACTAGCAAGAATAAATAGGCACATAAAACATACAAACACCAATACACGTGTACAGCAAATATATTCACACCTCCACATATACATACACCAACTAAGTTTAGCCTTCCAAAAATGTTTTAAAAAATCTGTCATTGATTTACGTTGAAGTGACAAAGAACTATCACGTGTCCTTCTGCCATTGACTGGATAGAGTGTGGTACAGGGGTGAAGAAGGGTTTTTTTGTGAAATCAGGCCAAACATGAGGATTTTGCTAAGCTAGTTCATGGCCACAATAAAATAAAACCAACACACATTTACACACTCACGCAGCGGCTTTCGGCTTCGCTGTTTCCATTTCAAAAATTAAAGCACATTCATGTAATCTGAATTGTAGATTAACATATACAATTTTAGCCTCGCTGCGTCTTTTCCAGCTTTTTAACCCTTTTACTGGAAAAATCAGATATATCCAGTCAAAATTTCACTACCCTTAACTGGGGAAAGTAGTCTTATATACCAATCTATCTTTTGTAAAAGAATGTCATATCTTTTACTTGTTTCAGTCATTGGACTGCAGCCATGCTGGGGCACCGCCTTCGAGGACTTAGTCGATCGAATCACGCTCAGTTCTCATTTTAAACTTGATACTTATTCTATCTCCCTCGTTCTGCATAGCTGCTAAGTTACAGGAACATAAACAAACCAACACCGGTGGTCAAGCAGTGATGGAAGACAAACACAAACATAAAGTCACACACACACACACACACACACACACACACACACACACACATATATATATATATATATATATATATATATATGTACATACGACGGACTTCTTTCAGTTTCCGTCTAATAAATCCACTTGCAAGGCACTGGTAAGCCCTGGGTTGTAATAGAAGACAGTTGCCCAAAGTGCCACGAAGTATGATTGGGTCTGGAACTACGTGGTTGGGAAGCAAACTTCTTACCACACAGCCACGCCAGATATGTCTTAGGCAACGTATCTTGCTGAAAATACCAATTCTATTGTTTTTCGGTAGATATTTTAACATCCTTAGTGGAGTAACCACGAAATTTAATTTTGCAGTTAAAGAGTTAACAAATACAAACAAATATTATTTTTCCCTAGGTAGAAAAATTAAATTAAGATTTACATGACTATTGTTGTTTTTGCAGACGACCAGTAGCGACATAACAACCGAATCTTACTGACTATGATATATAGAACTTCAGTGCCATTTCTTGAAAAATGAGTAATTGTGATAGAAGCAGTATTTATAGTAAAAGGCAATCTTGATGCCCAAGTTAACGTGAATGTTTTGTTAGAACACCGAATATTGCGTTAGTTACATTATGAGAACCTCTCATATGGACTTGTGGTAGATAAAAGCATTTTTATTTATACCACTGACCAGCGAGAACCATCTGCTACAGCCACCGTAACTGCCGGAGCACCTGATTTTGCCTTGCTTTGGGCTCCTCGATTGAAGACTTCCGGCAGTGACATAACAGCCGAATCTCACTCTGCAGTATCTCTTCAGGTGTTGATGTCACAAATAACCATGGGCTTATTAAGAAATAATTAATAGCGACAGAAGCAGTGTTACTACCAAGAGACAATCTTTATGTCTGAGACTCATCAGATAACAAGTACTCATTTTATCTGCTCACCGAGTGGTTGATGGCTTATAGTTATTTATATCAGGCACAATCCAAATGTCAACTAAGGTAGATATACCCTTCTTTGCATAACAGTGCATTCACTGAAAACGTAGTTAATTAATTAATTAATTAATCAATGACGCACTACACAGTATTTATCGGATAATCTGAAATTTTAATTATGCTGATATATTTGTTATTATACATTGTCAAATATCTCAAATGAGACTAGGATTAAGAAAAAAAAGTGGAACAGTCAAGTCAAGGCCGTCTTAACAACGTAATAGACCCCTGGCATGGGAGCCTATAGATATTTTTACTTATAGAGAGCCACAGCATGTGTGTGTGTATGTCTTTGTGTTTGATCTTACCACCGCCTGACAACCGGTGTTGGTTTGTTTACGTCGGTGTAATCTAACAGTTCAGCAAAAGGAGACCGATATAGTAAGTACCAAGCTTTACAAAAAAGTAAACACTGGTGTCGATTTGTTCAGCTAAACACTTTAAGGCGGTGCCTCAGTATGACCGCAGTCCAATGAGTGAAACAAATAAAAGATAAAGATAAAGAGAGAGATAGATAGATAGATAGATAGATAGATAGATACATACATACATACATACATACATACATACATACATACATACACACACACACACATACATACATACATACATACATACATACATACACACACACACACACACATACATACATACATACATACATACATACATACATACATACATACATACATACATACGTATGTACGTACGTACGTACAGTACACGAACGGGATGCCGAATGCACTTTTGCCGGAGGGCAAGAAGCCGAAGCCAAGAAGCCAAACGGACACAATGCCGAACGGACAAGATGCCGAAAAGACATACAAAAATTAGAATATATAATGATCATTTTATTCCTACAAGATGAACATTTGACAGACTAAAATTGTCATTAAACTATGTAGGTGGGAATGTTTTCTTTTTTACATTATTGTGTCTGCTCGGCTTTATGTCCGTTCGGCATTGTGTCCGTTCGGCCTTATATCCGTTCGGCATTGTGTCCGTTCGACTTCTTGTCCTTCGGCAAGAGTGCATTCTGCTTCCTGTCCGCGCACGAAATAAATATAATTAGAAGCATTTCACTGCTATGGAAAGTCAGTGAAACAGTGTTAACTTATGAATACTTCATTGCCTTGGCTCTTCAAAGTCATTTATCTATAGAAATATTTTCTTATTTAGGTACAAATTTACCATGCCATCCATCAGAAGGTCCAGTCCTTGTTGTGGTGTTGTGGCTGGTGTTTATCAATGACCCTGAGAGCTATGCCATCGAAGCTCAAGCTCTTGATATGGCTTCCTATGCTGGGCAGATCAAAGGATAAAAGTTGAACTAATATGGGCCATCTCTTTCTAGAGGTAACAATGGGTTTGCATAGGGCCAACACTCCTATCTAGAAAAAGCAAAGTTACAGAAATATCAATGACAATTCAAAACCAACAAAACCCGAGAGAGGACTACTCAAAGTCGAGAACAGTGGGAAAAAGTCATCAATGGCCTATGCTTCACAAGGAGCGGTAGGCTTAAGTAAGTAAATGGATCCTAAATTCTTTGGTGTGGTTGAAGGGGCTCTCTCATGACATACACTGCCTCCTGGGTGTTTTTAGATCTGACGATACCCGATCTTTTCTAACAAGGGAGAAAGGGACAGAGGGAAAAAAAGAGGGTTTGAGAAAGAAAAATCGACTCCAGCGCAAGTCTAGTATTTCATTTATCGGTCCTAAAAGAAAAATTGACTTCGGCAAGATTTGAACTCACAACGCAGAAAATCGGAACGCTTACCGCAAAGCAATGTATTCGACGCTCTAACACAATGGCTTAGGTAGAGTGTTTTCCACCAACCTACACAGGCTTATACAGCACTCCAAAAGTGCCACCTCATAAAAGCCTCGCCCAGGGCAAACTGCACCTTTCTCCGTAGCTAAGACCGCCAATTAGCCGTCTTTTGTACATTGGAGAGCAGATGATAACATAATGTAGGGCATTATTGGTTTCGTAAAAATGAGCTGGTTTCAACAAGGAATTAAAATCTGCTCGCAGGGTGTTCACGTCCTCAGATCTTTCCTTCTGAAACTACATCGAGGACGATCGAGAGAGATCATGCGATTACTAAAAATAGTAACTACATCCCCCTTATATTACACTGTACTGTTTTAAAAATAAGTGATATATATCAATTAATGTAGTCTCAGATATAATTTCGTTTGAAAAAAATGAAGATGAAATTGTGGCGGCTGGAATGCTTTGATGATAGGTTTACTACAACAGAGATGATAGCAATTAAAAAAATCAACAACAGATATATCATCAAGCCCATTAAGATATACTTATATGTTAATATTATCTTATAGAAATAGTAACGAAATCTCCAACAAACGACAAATCACATAGAACTCTAGATATGTAGAATAAACGATTCTTTGGTTATTAAATGTATAAAATCGTGTGTAAATATCAGAAAAATAAGAGATAATATTGTATTACTATATGGTTTTGAATATAAACGTGTATTAAATAGATTTTTTAAATACAAACTTATATAATTATAGGTAAGTTTATAAAAGAAACACGTTGGTTGATGTCGTCCTAGATACAGTACATCTAGCGGAAAAATTAGAATGGTTGTAGGTAGAATTAATGCCTCTAACGATAAGTCTGTTCGATCAAAACTAACGTAGGTCTAAGCAACAGTAACAGCCGTGATATGGTTGAGTGAAGATGGAATAGAAAATTAGATCAGTGGCACTGTAAAGCAGTGGTTTTTAACAAGGGTCCATATGGCCCCTGGGATTCACATAATATTTGGGGGAATCCACGCAAGCAAAATAGTAATATGGGGATCCACAGTATTATTTTAAGGGCCCATGAAAAAAAATTGCTTTAGATGTACTTATTGCCAGAAACAGCTAGATATCTATCTCCAACGCTTAACATAGTTTTATATGGTTCTTGTTAGCGTATGCGAATGAAAGTATAGAGAACAAAATAGGAATTTGAATGGCTATGGGTGTCCACCGGAGTAAAATAGTAATCAAAGGAGTCCATAGTTTTAAAGCATAAAATTGTTACAATGTAAACACATTCGTTTCCATATCACATAATGAGAACAATAAAACAATAACGTTGTCTTCTGGTTTCCCACGGGCCAATCACTGATTCGCAATGTTTCAGACAGCGAGAATGGCAAGTATGTGTCTTAACTCAATGCAGAGCAAATACCTTGAAGGACATCGTTTGCAAACCACATACATACATAGACATTCATACATATGTACGCAAACGTATATACATACATACATACACACATGTACAAGCGCACGCACACACATACACACACACCCAACAACAACAATACACACACACACGCACACATCAACATAACACAATCTGCAAAATTCACTTTTAAAATATGCACTTTAAAGAGGATTATGACGAAACAAAGTTGGTTGTGGGAGGGAAGAGGCACCAAATTGTAGTCATATCAAGACTTCGTAGATGTAAAAAGCATCACATTTACGAATGATTAAATATATTTACCAGTTAGATATGAATATAAAATGTAAAATCATTCGATAAAAATATGGGACCATCCACGGATATTCTGGTAGTATTAATGTATATTAATATTAATATATTGCACTTCTCTTTTTTCTTCCACCGAGAGAAAACTAGAAAATAAAAGAAATCATTCTCTTCCCAGAAGTACATAGAGTCTCCCTTCCTCTCTCTCTCTCTCTCTCTCTCTCTCTCTCTCTCTCTCTCTCTGCCATAATAGCGAATCCAGCATTTAACAAACACGCATTTATCAAGGCTTGTTCCTATTGTTTGAATAGATGCGCCATTCTCTACCATTAATGAAACTATCACTCCCAGATATTCTAGGGAGTGCGTGCGTGTGTGCGTACGTGCGTGCGTGCGTGCTTGCGTGCGTGCGTGCTTGCGTGCGTGCGTGCGTGTGTGCATGTTCGTGTATGTGTGTGTGTGTGTGTGCGTGCGTGTAAGTTTGTGTGCATCCATGTTTGAGTGCATACTTGTATGTGTGCGTGTATAAATATATAGAGAGAAAGACAGAAAGGGGGAAAACTGACTGTCACTCGAAGGATTAAGGAACGATCTCACCCACATCATGAATTCTCTTAGCCTCAAGAGGATTTCCTTGATGTGACTTTGGACTTGGAATCCAGTGTTTGCTGGTCATTTAGAAAGCCAAATAAGATGCTATATATATATATATATAAGTTTTCGTAAACTCACATCCTCCGACGCTACTCTATCTCTTTCTCTTTCTCTTTCTTTGTTCCCCCTCTCGTTCTTCCTCTTTACTACTACGTATCTCGCTTTACCCCTCTCGTTCTTCCTCTGTTACTACTACGTACCTCTTTTTTCCCCCTCGTATTTCCTCTCTTTCTCTTTTCCCCTGTTGCTCACCTATTCTTCTACTTCCTCCCTTTGTTTCTCCCTCTACCACTCTCTCTACCGGCATGGTCACATGCTTCCGGTCAATAATCCTTTCCTTCCTTGGCTTTCGCCAAGCAACGCACGCACCACTTTGTCTCTCTCGGGTTCGTGCCTCATCGCGTTCATACACACATAATTTTTCTCGTCTGGCCGTAAAGCCTTTTCTGTTTGTTTTCCTGTCTTGTTTTTTGTCCGCCACTACATTCCTCCATGGCTAGATTTAATTTGCGTATACAAATTTAATCTGCGATCCATGGGACGAGCCGTTTTAACGATGCGTCCTGCCCAAGCTCGTCGAAACGCCGGTGTTAAAACGTGGGTAGCTGATGAAGTAGAATGTTATCTATGTGGCTCGTGTGTTCTCGTCTACGTTTGTTTGCAATGTCCTGTGCCCAGATATGCACCTATACATACAGGTGGATGTCGGTATGCACATACCTGTACGTATATATGCATATACTCATTTACTATTTGTTTATATATATATATATATATATATATATATATATATATATATATATATATATATATATATATATAATCATTACTTTTACTTGTTTCAGTAAATTTCGCCGAGGTCACCGTTGCCTTTCATCCTTCCGGGGTCGATAAATTAAGTACCAGTTGAGTACTGGGGTCGGTGTAATCGACTTAACCGTCCCCCAAAATTTCAAGCCTCGTGTCTAAAGTAGACAGGATTATTATTCGTTTAAGTCATTGGAATGCGGCCATACTGGGGCACTGTTTTCAAGGGTTTAGTTCGAACAAATCGACCCCAATACATTTTTAACCCTGGTACTTATTCTATCAGCCTCTTTTTGCTGAGCTACTCGGTTCACGGAGACGTAAACAAACCAACACGGTCGTCAAGCGATGGTGGGGAAGAAACACACACACACACAAAGACACACTTAAGCGTATGCATGTGTGCATATAAGCCAGGCTCCTTTCAGTTTCCGTTTACCAAATCCACTCACGGTCAGCCCGGGGCTATAGTAGAAGACGCTTGCACAAGGTGCCATGCAGTGGAACTGAACCTAGAATCATGCGGTTGGGAAGCAAGCTTCTTACCAGAAAGCCACGCCAGCGCCTATAATACATACATACATACATACATAAATACATAAACACGTACGTACGTACATACATACATAAATACATAAATACATAAACACGTACGTACTACATACATGCATACATACATACGTACATACATACATACATACATACATACATACATACATACATACATACATACTGTAACACAGTGCCTAAGTACCAATCTTGAGAAATTAGGCTTCTCAAAACCAGAAAGGAGAAAGCTGATTCCAAGACTACAGATCGCAGCCATCACTGGCACTGTAAAACTCTGTAAAACTTTCCAGAAGTTTATCATTTAAGTATATATGAGAATGTCTAAACAGGCAATTACGTGCATGAGAATACATACATAAAACAAAATATACAAATCTGCATTTATACATACATACATACATACATACATACATACGTACATACATACATACATACATACATACATGCATACACACATACACACATGCATACATACATACATACATACATACATACATACATACATACATACATGCATACATACATACATGTCATGGACTCTCCCGTCGTTAGATGGTGTATGAGGGTTCGGCAATTTCTTGGCGAACAACCACACAGAGTTTTTGTTTATAGTGATCAAATGTTTGTGCGCACATAAGCTCGCTCCCTCCCATCAAATCGACATTACCTGTACAGGTGCACCGTGTGCCACATATCAGATGACGAAATGATCACAGAGCAACGCCCAGTTTTTGAATCGAACCCACGATGATCAAATATTATGTGTGTGTGCATATATTTATACATATATTATGTACATATACATACATGTATGTAAGTATTTTATGTGTATATTTATATTTTTTTTCTAGCAGAGGTACCCGATGTTGCCCGGTATAACTCTCAATGGAATAGCCGTTCAAATGAACCGAAAGACTTCTATCAAACACGACAATAGCAGTAACAATTTACAAGTGTTGGCCCTAAAGAGGGCCTTTGAACGTTCACTATGAAATATCTCTGCGGCGGTGCTGCCAGCAAATATGACTCTGATGGGAACAATTTAATCTTGCTGGCCCTGAAGAGAGCCTTGAATCGTTCAATCTTAAAAGTTTCACCGGTGGTGCTGCTAGAAAAGACGAATCCAGTGATAACAATTTATAGTTGGTGTCCGTGAAGAGAGTCTTTTAACGTACACTTTGAATTATCTCAGCAGCGGTGCTGCCAGCAAAGATGAATCCGATGGTAACAATTTAAACTTGGCGGCCCTGAAGAGGGCCTTGGATCGTTCACTCATAAAAGTCCAAGTGGCAGAGCTGTCAGTAAAATCGACTCCGAATAGAGGTGGTGGTCCTTAAGAAGTCCTTCACACCACTTTGATGTGTCATATTTGCTTTGCTTGTTATTTGTGAATGTAACATAGAAAAGCATGTGAAAGTCGGTGGCCACAAAAGCAGTTTTGACAAGATCACGCTGAAACGTCAACAAAATGTGTAAATAAGATGTGGGGAAAAGTAGATTAATTAAGTTAAAACTACGATACATCGATAGCGAAGAGTGATAGCAGCATATAATTGCGGAAAACGGAGACATTGAACATTTATAACGTATAGCAAAAGCTATCTCAGAGGCGTACGTGGTATTGTCAAAAGGACAAAAATAGCACACGGATACAGCAAATGTAAGCACTTATACAAAAGAAAACAGCGATTACTTGTTGGCGGATAGGGCGTTTCTAAGCATATCCTTCCTTCGTCTTTTGTGGAGGGTTTTTTTCTTTTTTTTTTTTCAGAGAGTGAAAGGAGTAAGAAGAACAAACATCTTTTATTGTTATTTCTTACTATTATCCTTAGTAGATTATTAAATGGAAAAAGCAAAAAGTGGGGTTATGAGAACTCAGAAAGTTAAACGTTATGTGGTGGAAGAGGCATTGTTCAGAAGTAAGACATGATAAATGCGATAAAAGAGAAGCAGACGTGGGCATTAATATTTTAACTGAGAATATCTAAACTCTATGGGAGAAATAAGGACCATTGTGACTTTTGCACTGTGTTAGTAAATGGGAAATTTACCTTTTTTGTTTTAGGTGTAGAATAGTGAATGTGTATGCGAAAATAAGTACTGAATATATTTACATTTGTTTTCTTCGCATTTCATATTTTATATAACTGTTTCAGATTCCTGGACTTAAACCTAGAGAGTAAACTCAGTACTTGTACGTCATCTTAGCTTTGTAAATAGTTTTGACGATATATGTGATTAATAACATATGTTAGTATATGATTTGAAAAGTAAGGGATATTACTCCGAACTAACGACAAAATAGAATGAACCTCCATGCACTGAATTAGCATTTTTATAATGAACCAGAAGGTATTAAAGATTTTTCGGGATAAAACGTGCCTTGTTCATAAATATATGATGTAGAGTTGCTGATGTGTTTGCTTGAGCATCAGGTTTTTGCGGTTCTTTTACATAATCAAAGAGAATCAAATTTATAGGGGGGAGAGAAAAATAGGTTTACCTCTATCCCATAGTTGTAGACATGGCTGTGTATTCAGAAGCTCGCTTTGCAGCCACGTGGTTTTGGGTTCAGTCCCACAGCGCGACACCTTGAACAAGTGTCTTCTACTATAGCCCCGAGCTGCCCAATGCCTCCTGAGTGGATTTGGTAGACAGAAATTGTGTCGAAGCCCGCCGTATATGTGTGTATGTGTTTGTGCTTGACACACATCTCACCGCTTAACAGCCGGTGTTAATTTGTCTACGCCCCTGTAATTTAGTGGGTCGGTAAAAGAAATTGATAGAATAAGTACCACACTTTAAAAAAAATAATAAGTCCTGGGATCGATTTGTTCGACTAAACCCTTCTAGGTTGTGCCTCAGCATAACCACTGGCCAATGACTGGAACAAATCAAAGGCAAAAACCAAAAGATTCCTAGAAGTCATCTGAAACATTTCATAGAAACCATCATATTTTCATTAGCAATCAATCTATTTTGTTATTGTTCTTTATTGATTTCTAATTTTCTTCTTTTCTATTTTTTCCCATATTTCAGGCCATTTTATGGCAATTTGAAAAACTGGCGAGTCGTCTTGGCTGAGGGAAACTTAGAGGTGAAAAGTGGGTCTGAAGTTTATCGCAAACTATCAAGAATTATCAGTGTAAGTTTAATCCTTCACGTATCTTTGAATCTGCACTCCTCATCTTTTACTTTCTACTTCTATTCTTGTTTCCACCTTTAATACTTCAAGCGATTTGTGCACTTTTAATGAATTTTTTATTTCTTTTATCCTATAGATATCAACTCTACACATAGTTTAGGTTGTGTTTATTCCTTTGCCTGTGCTGTGTATCACGTGATACATTGTACGTATTTCCCTGGCGTCCATGCATCATATCACTTATGATACACAATCCCGATTTTTTTCTACCACCTGAGTAACTAGGGATTTATTAAAGTAAACCTATATGTTACTCAGAACGTGTACAACACCTGCAAACTAAAAGTCTGGAAAGAAGCATCTACATACATACAAAAAAAGCGTGGATGTGTAGGACATATTTATGGAAATGGTTTGGAAAGGCAAAGAGTTAAAGAGAATTTTAACTTAGATGTCTTATGGAGCAGAACTGACGATATATGTGATTAATAGCATAATATGTTAGTATATGATTTGAAAGGTAAGGGATATTACTCCGGACTAACGACAAAATACAATGAGCCCCCATGCACTGAATAAGCATTGCTATAGTGAATTAGAAATCATCTATTTTTCCTATTTAATTACACTGTAACATTTTTGTCTTTGGTCAGTAACTGTTATTTCCTATTTGCTTCTATCTAGAAATCAGTGGAAATGACTACTATTCCCTTCAAACTTTGCTTTTGCGACCTGAACATCAATATTTTCCATTACATTTCAGACAGATTCAGTGCTGAGTTGCTGAAGCAGAAATGTCGTTATAGCAAATATACTGCTCAATGCCACAGGTTTCCTTGTGGACGCTAAACAAGAGTTAAATTCACATCAAAGAATGAAACAGAATTCTCCGTAAAGGAATGCGGAGACGGTAGATGTGAAATATGCAACAACAACACTAACTACAAATATATAGACGGGGACACCCACATAAAATTTAAGAGTGGATTCTTACTCAAAGTAAATGCAAATATGAACTGCAAGACACAAAATTTCATATGCTGCATTGCTTGCCCCAAATGCAAGGAGAATTATATTGGAGAAACCAATAATTCCCTTTGCCAACGCGCAAGAATTGATAGACAGCATATCCCACAAGAGGAGCTAAGGAAAATCTCACTGAGGAAAATCTCGTACTTCAATTCGCACGAGTCTCGGCTCGTACAGCAAATTACTCGTACAATGGGGCACACGTACTCACGTACTGCAAGGTTCTACTATATATATGTGTGTGTATGTGTGTGTGTGGGGGGGTGTCTATATGTTTGTGTGTATATATATATGTATACATATACATATATATATGCATAAATATATATATATATATATATATATATATACATATATATATACATATATATATATTTGTATATATATGTATATATATATACATATATATATTTATGTATATATATATATATATATATATATATATATATATATATATATATATATATATATATATATATATATATATATATATATATATATATATATATAATAAAGTTGTGGAATACCGTGCGAGTGGAAATATATATGAAAGAAGGTTTGAAAATGCACTTATTTTTTAAAAATATTTATTTACTTAACCGGTTTCACTTTTTTAGAAAAAGATTATCAAAAGTCTTTGAGAATAATAAAAAATGTTAAAAAACAGTTTGAGTATTAAAATGCATATATACATTCTTTCATGATAAAATATATTTAAAGTATAAAGCTTTGTATGAACTTTGTAGTGTTACATACTGATTGTCACACATTCTCTGATATTAAGGTGAAATTGTTAAAAACAGTGTATGAAAATACACATATGGAAAAATACATATACATATTCTTATACATATTCTTTGATAATCGAATGAAGTTGAGGAGGAACTGACCTGGCTTTTTTCTCTTGTGTGTATTGAGGGAATGTTTTACTGTCTTAAGAGACAGTATGACTGGCTAGCTGGGGTGGGAGGGAAGAAGAGTTAAAGAGGATCTTTTTATTTTTATTTTTGGTTGGTCTGTGACAGTCTGTCATGGTTCACTGGTTTTTGGGACTGGTTTTGTGCACATCTCTATGTGTGTGTGTATATATGTGTGTTTGTGTCCGTGTGTGTGTGTGTGTGTTTGTGTGTGTGTGTGCGTGTGTGTGTGTGTGTGTGTGTGTGTGTGTGTGTGCCGTTTTTATTGGTCCCAGAGTTTATTGTGGAATGTGTATATGAGTGTGTGTTTGAGTGTTTTTTGTGTCGGTGGGGATGTTAGGTGTGTGTACGTGAGAGTGTGCGTATATCTCTTTGTCTGAGTGTGTATGTGTTGTTTTGATCGTCCTTGTGGTGTGTGGGTGTGTGAGAGCAACCGTATGTATGTGTGAGGGTGTGTACGTATGTGTGCGTATGTGTGTGTATGTATGTGTGCATCTGTGTGTGTGCGTGGGAGTGTTTTGTGTGAGTGTGGGAGTGTGTGTATACGTGAGTGTGTGTGTCTCTCTCTCTGTCTGAGTGAGTGTGTTGTTTTAAATACCCTTGTGGTGTGTGTGTGTGTGTAAGCAACCGTATGTGTGTGTGATGGTTCATATGTATGTGTATGTCTGTATGTGTACGTATGTCTATTTGTGTTGTGTGTTGGTGGGGGTGTTATGTGTGTGTACGTGAGTTTGTGTGTGTCTCTAAGTATGTTTGTGTTTGAGTTGTCATTGTGGTGCGTGTGTGTGTGAGGGAGCAACTGTATGTGTGTGCATGAGGGTGCATGTGTGTGTGAGCATGTATGTGTGTGTTGTATTTATTAGGTGTCCTTGTACGTTGGGCTTATCCAGGTGATGTGTATGTGTGTGCATGTGTGTTCCGTGTATGTTGGTACTGGGTATGCGTTTGTATGTTTGTGTATGTGTGTATGTGGGTATGGTTTGTGTAGTTTCCTGGTGTATATGTGTACATGTGTGTGTGCGCTGTAATTGTGAGTGATTAGTTTTGTTTGTATTGTTAGTACAGTATGTATGTGTATACGTGTGCGTGTGTTTGTGTGAGTGCGTCTATGTGGCTTGTATTTGTCGGGGAGGTGTGTCATTGTGTGTGCATGCTTCTGTGCATGTGTGCTTGTGAGTGTTTGTTGTGATTGTTGGGATTGTATTGTGTGTGTTTTTCTTTTGAGTGTGTGTGTGACATTTTTACTGGGGAACAGGCGTATGGTGTTTGTATGTGTGTGTACATATGTATGCAAATATGCGTGTGGGAATATGATTTGTGGTTGCCGGAGACAATCAGTATGTAACACTACAAAGTTCATACAAAGCTTTATACTTTAAATATATTTTATCATCAAAGAATGTATATATGCATTTTAATACTCAAACTGTTTTTTAACATTTTTTATTATTCTCAAAGACTTTTGATAATCTTTTTCTAAAAAAGTGAAACCGGTTAAGTAAATAAATATTTTTAAAAAATAAGTGCATTTTCAAACCTTCTTTCATATATATATATATATATATATATATATATATATATATATATATGTATGTATGTATGTATATATATATATATATGTATGTATGTATACATATACATATATATATATACATAGATATATATATATATACATGTATATGTATATATACATATATATATATACATAAATATTTTAAAAAGTGGCCTAGAATATAAAAAGAGCTGAAAATTCAGAAAAATTGCACCACATGTGTATAAGAAGGGATGTCCACTAAGTGGACATCCAATATGCTAGAAAGAGGTCATCAATGACTCAACCACAAAGAAAAATTAATTCTTTATTCTGTATATTTTTCATTTTGTCTTGTTCTGGTGTTTTGCGAAAATTTTCTAGAGAACATTATTTTTCTTTGTGGCTGGGTCGTTGATGACCTCTTTCTAGCATATTGGATGTTCACTTAGTGGATATCCCTTCTTATACACATGTGGTGTAATTTTTCTGAATTTTCAGATTTTTTTATATGCTAGGCCACTTGATTTTAAATTGAATTAATATTCAATTTATCACCCTCTATATATAAATAATAATTTAAATAGTTATGTTCTCCAGCCGGCAACATATACTGCAGTGAATTATTCTCTGCAGAATTGTTTCCGGAATTTGGCGCGCCAGAGCTGAGGCATTTTGAAAAATAACCCCAATGTAATCGGTAGAACTGTACGCAATTCTTATTTCATGAAGATAATTCGTGTATAGTTCTGCAAATTATATTGATTCTAGAACGATTGTGCTGATGAGAACACGGATGTTGTTACGTAAGTAAAACGTTAATGTTCGAAAGCGCGGTATACACAATTAATTCTTTATTCTGTATATTTCTCATGTTGTCTTGTTCTGGTGTTTTGCGAAATTTTTCTGGAGAACATTATTTTTTTTGTGGTTGGGTCGTTGATGACCTCTTTCTAGCATATTGGATGTCCACTTAGTGGACATCCCTTCTTATACACATGTATATATATAAATATATATATATAGATATGCAGGGTAGGGAATCGTCAATTAGTAATAATTTATGATTATAAATATATATATATGTAGATATACATATATATATATGTACATGAATATATATATATATATATGTATATGTATATATGTGAAACGATCGTAAGATAATTTAAAACCTAATTCAAAATTTTTAAACTGACATATTTATTATTATTATATTATATATTTATACTTATACATATTTACATAGATTTTTACATATAGTTTTAATACAACAATTACTCTACATATGTATATATCTTTCCGATGAATTTTCCAATATTGATTTCCTGATATTAATAATAATATATTATTATTATTATATATATATATATACACCAGTGTACGAGTAGCTGCTTGAAATTTCCACAGCCGCCAGATTTGGTTATTAGTACCTTGCACAGTATAATGTTAATAAACTGGTACCAGTTACCTGTTTTTCATTTAATTACTTAATTTAATTATTTGATGTTCGTTTAATTTAGAGTGTGTTGACCAAGTTAATCACCCCTGGACGGGAAAATCAGTAATTAGGAAAGACTTTGGATCCAAAGGTTCTGGAAAATCGATGTTGCATGTATGTGTGTGTGTGTGTGTGTGTGTGTGTGTGTGTGTGTGTGTGTGTGTGTGTGTGTGTGTGTGTGTGTGTGTCTGTGTGTGTGTGCCGGGACACTAGATGTGTTATAAAACATTGTTTGATAAGTTCTCAGCACATGAAACTAATGGTAGAACATAAAAACATATATTGTGTTTATTAAATAATATAAATATATATAAATATATGTGTCTGTGTATGTATGTATGTATGTATTATATAAATATGTGTGTCTGAGAGAGAGAGAGAGAGAGAGAGAGAGAGAGAGAGAGAGAAAGGGGAAGATAGGAAGAGACAGAAAAATATCATGACAGACAGAGATCATCCCGTTCATTCACCAAGCTTAGATCCTCAATATTTTTAAAGTTGTTTTTTTCTATTTTTATTATATTTATTTATTTTGCCTATAAACGAATCTCAGTTCGAGTTTAGTTACGAATATAACCATTTATTTATTTATTTAACACAATTTCCAATGTAATTGTTTCAATTTTTCTTCTAACGTTCTTTTTACTTTTTTATCCTTTTACTTCCATCTATTAGCATCCCGGTTACGAACGGGCCAGCAACTTCCCGAATGATATTGCAATGTTACAACTTGATGAACCAGTTAATACTTACGATACTAACATTCGGATGGCTTGTTTACCGCCATTAGAGACAACTCAGTTATTCAAAGAAAAGAATTGCTGGATCAGTGGCTGGGGTGAAACTAGAGGTAAAATTTGATACTTAAACATTATCTGTATTTCATGTGCAATGACTATTTCCGACTTCGTTATGTTTACTATTATCATTATTATTATTATTATTATTATTGTTATTATTGTTGTTGTTGTTGTTGTTGTTGTTGTTGTTGTTATTTACTTTTAATCTGCATGTTTGTTACAATCACTCGCCGAGACACACCCAGCGTCATAGAGCGAGTGAAGGCCAAGAGATTTTACAGAATTACTGAACGCTTGGGGAGGGCAAGTGGTAGGGGCAGTAGCGAAATATCTTCATGTAATACAACGCATACATTTAAATTGATAGTGTTTTTCTAAGGATGTGGGCAGTACTTGTCAGCACAATCTTTAGGATTTTTCTGAGACATGGTTCTCCTGGGATATTTATCTAGATGTTTCTGACATCCCTTTCTTATCATACCTAGGGCACCCACAATAACAGGAACGGTTCTCACTTTAAGTTTCCACATCTTTTGTATTTCAATTTTCAGGTCCTTATCTTTACTTAATTTGTCAAATTCCTTTACAGATATATTTTTATCAGTGGGAACCCTTACAATTATTAGTTTACAAGTATTTTCTTCTCTGTCTTTAATGCCTATGTCTGGTCGATTAGCCTGGATTTTTCTGTCGGTGTTGACTGGAAAATCCTAGAGGATCGTGACATTTTTACCTTCAACGACTGGCTCAAGATGATGTTCATACCAGTAAGCAGGAGTGCTGATTTTGTAGTGTTACATATTTTCCAATGTAAATACTGTCCTACCCTATCGTGGCGATTTTAGTATTCGTTTAGTGTCAGCATAGGGCATCCCGAGACGAAAAGGTCTATTGTTTCATCAAATTTACCGCAGAATCTGCATTTAGGGTCAGAACGATAGCCTGTTAGTTTTTGGTAAGCAAGCTTTGATTTTGTGCCACCAATATGAAACTTTCAGTCTCTGCTTTCAGTCCTCAGCTTCTCAGTCACTGACGGGATGTTACTTGGTCTACATCAGCATTTCGGCTTCGAAGTATATACTGTCCATGCAGTGGTTTTTGACTGACCACTCCTCAATTTATCTCTGCCCGTTCTTTTTTGCAGTCTGTTTGATCCGTTTTGCTTGTGTTGTGGCAGTGGTTTCAGGTTCTTCATCTAATTCAGGGATAATGCCAAGTTCCCTTGCGAATTTGCAAGCTTCCTTGACAATAGAATGTGACTTTTTACTGCTTTCGTGTTTGCACATAAGCGGCAGTTTCCAGTCTTCTGTACTAGATAAGTACTTGTTCATTGCTATTGTGGAGGTCTTACAGCTCAGTTCTACCTGCATCATTCTTCTTCCCCTATTACTTCTAGGTAGGTGCAGACGATCAACGTCTGCTTTTGAGTAGAGCATGTTCTTAGATTTTAGTAGTTTTCTTTTCTTGTCCAGGCGTTGCAGTTCTGTAAGATTCCAGTTAATGATGTTCAAACTGTATTGGGCTACTGGAAGAGTCATTGTGTTAATGGCTTCGATGCGATTTTTGGAGTTGAATTCAGTTTTTAATTCGTTGGAGTTCTGTAAGATTATTATTGTTGCTGTTGTTGTTGTTTTTGTTGTTGTTGTTATTATTATTATTATCAATTTCTGTCTTTGTTTCTATGTTTCCTTTTGCCGTTAATCATTTTTTTCTACCATAGGCAAAAGGCCTGAAATTTTTGTGGTGAGAAGGTTAGTCTATTACACACACAGAGAAAATCATTAGCATTAATGATTAATCCTTGTCAAGAAAAGCGAAGAAGATAACTTTGAACTTCATGTTAATTACATTACTTGCAAACATGTATCTTGAGAAACCTGTTACTGATCCTCTATCTCGCCTGCAATCAACATATTAATTGGTTGATTCTCTTTCAGTTCTAACATCAAATTGATCAAATCACTGATTCCGTAAACTTAAGGCACTCAGTGTGGGTGAGCTCCCCTCAGTATACTTTATTTTCTTTTTTTACTGTTCCCCCCACCTCAACATTAGTATAAGACAATAGAGTAGTAATACTGGCCAGCTCTAAGCTGAGCAACTAAATCGCTTGACTTTCTGACATTCTGCTTCTTCGCTGGTCCATGCTGCTTGTAACTCCAATCTAGAAGTGATTTTTTTTCCCGCTCTGGTTATCCTCGGAATAGTAACCGTTAGTGAACCAGTAGAAGCTATGTTTCTTACTCTTAAGGATTGTTGTTGTATTACTGCCTCTACTGTTGTTCACTCTCTTCTTTCGTCTTCTGCTTGTTCTCCTTTGAACAGAAAAGCCAAGAGTAGTTCGATTCTGGCAAAACCACAGTCAAGAGAACGGCCTTGAACGGATCGACGAGGAAAAGAAAACCCTGTTGAGCTTGACTTTAATCCGACTTTTGAGAGGGCACACAACTGGCATAGCATACAATGCAGCATTCGCATTACTGCACGCGGGCCGCCGGTCTCGGTGGCATAGCCATGCCCTCGTGGGCCGCCCGTCTTCGGCTGACCGGTCGTGTGCCGAGGTGTCTTCCTATCTTTCCTCGCAATGGGGACCATTCTGGCAAAGCCTTGTGTTCTTTGGATGCCATTAAATTATACATATTCATGTAGACCCACGCATCTACATGTTGTTGCAAGTTAGCTTCGCACTCACCATCGTATCACAGAAGTTACGGAGAGTTACCGGTCAACGTCCGTATTGATGTTCCTAGTGGTGATCCTAGAGTTTTGAACCACTATATGTTGTGGCACCAGTATGTGTATAGATGTATGGTGTACCAGTTCCGCCTATATTCTTACAATGTCTTCGGGGATAAACATGCTTCCAAATGCTCTGCAACGGTCGATAAACCACGTATTGTATCACACACCGGCTAGTGTTTTCTCTAAATGTTTCTTACATGCTATATTGAAGTACCCACTCCGAAACAGGTGTACATTATTTCCCTTCTCACCCATTCCTCTGTAACATACACTTTCCACTTTTCTTCTTTCTTTCTTCCTTTTTTTTTAGCCCAGTGTCTTTCTCTGGCTTGCAACACTTGCCAATGAGGAGTTACTGTTGTTACTGTTGTTGTCTTTGTTGTTAAAATTAACGTTTTCAATTATTTGTTTTCTCATTTTTATTTGTAAAATATTTATTTTATAAATGTGTTTACCTGTTTAATTTCAGTTGTCAACATTTTTCTGTTTATTTTCTTTTTCCATTAATCTGTTGAATTTATGGATGGGTTTCTTACTTCTGCTTCTGTGTAAAGCACCTCTTTTCATTCCTCCAGCGCTGGTAATTTTGAATCAGTAGTAAACAATGCTTTGTAGAAATATGAAAGTCTGTTTAAATATATGAAACGAACCTTACTTCTGCACTTCCTCCCCTGCCACTCAGAGTGATGAGTAGATGTTAAAATGCTTTAAAGTTCTTAGTTGCTAGAATATACAAAGCAACTCGTTAAATGAACGTCTTAACATACAATCATGTTGTTGTTGGCACTCCGTCGCTTACGACGTCGAGGGTTCCAGTTGATCCGATCAACGGAACAGCCTGCCCGTGAAATTAACGTGCAAGTGGCTGAGCACTCCACAGACACGTGTACTCTTAACGTAGTTCTCGGGGATATTCAGCGTGACACATTGTGACAAGGCTGACCCTTTGAATTACAGGCACAACAGAAACAGGAAGAAAGAATGAGTGAAAGTTGTGGTGGAAGAGTACAGCAGGGTTCACCACCATCCCCTGCCGGAGCCTCGTGGAGCTGTAGGTGTTTTCGCTCAATAAACACTCACAACGCCCGGTCTGGGAATCGAAACTGCGATCCTATAACCACGAGTCCGCTGCCCTAACCACTGGGCCATTGCGCCTCCACATACAATCATGTAGAGCTCTGTTAAAAACATTCGCTCCTCACAAAGACAACTACAATAATAATACTCCTTTCTACTAAAGGTACAAGGCCTGAATTTTAGAAGGAAGTGGGTAGTCGATTACATTGATCCCAATGCTCAACAGCTACTTTATTTTATCGATCCCGAAAGGATGAAAAGACAAGTCGACTTCGGCAGAATTTGGAGTCCGTTAGCAACGGACGAAATGACGCTAAGCAAATTGTCCAGCGTGTTGATGATTCTGCCAGCTCACTGTCGCCTTAATGGTTTCAAATTTTGTCATAAGGTCAGCAATTTTGGAGGAGGGGGCAACTAATCGGTTATATCGACCCCAGTGTTCAACTGGTACTTATTTTATCGACCCTAAAAAGATGAAAAGGAAAGTCGATTACGGCAAAATTCGAATCTTGAACGTAAAGAGCCGCCTTAATAACAATAATAATAATCCTTTCTACTAAAAGCACAAGGCGTGAAAATCGGAGGAAGGAGACTAGTCGATTACATCGACCCCGGTATTTCACTGGTACTTATTTTATCGATCCCGAAAAGATGAAAGGTAAAGTCGACCTCGGTGGAATTTGAACTCAGAACGTAAAGGCGGACGAAATGTCGCAAAGTATTTCGCCCGGTGTGCTAACAATTCTACCAGCTCGTCGCCTGAAGAAGAAGAAGAAGAAGAAGAAGAAGAAGAAGAAGAAGAAGAAGAAGAAGAAGAAGAAGAAGAAGAAGAAGAAGAAGAAGAAGAAGAAGAAGAAGAAGAAGAAGAAGAAGAAGAAGAAGAAGAAGAAGAAGAAGAAGAAGAAGAAGAAGAAGAAGAAGAAGAAGAAGAAGAAGATAAGGATCATGATGTCGAAGTTGTCTGAGATATCTAGAAAAAAGATTATAATTTTATAATGCAATGCCGTATCGTCGGCACTGCATATTGTCGGTAATTATTTTATCGGCTTCTGTCGAAATTACATGTCTTCATGCTTTCCCCAACCATCCCTTCATTTAAACAAAAATAACACTTTAATATTTCGTCCTTGCATTCAGGAAGTGGTGAAACGAATGGGTTGAACGAATTACAAGTCAACATTGTACCGAACGGAGCGTGTAAATCCATGTGGGGCCGAGTGGATATCAGCGTTTTAGACCAACAAGTGTGTGTTGGATACGGAGACACCGGCGCTTGCTACGTAAGTATACTCCAGTCAAAATCAAATGAGATCCTTAGATTTCGTATTTCACGTTACAGATGCTTCTAGCTCTCGTGTTTGCGACAGTTTCATCCAAGTTTACACAGCATACACACACACACACAAACACACATACATACATACATACATACATACATACATACATACGTACATACGTACATACGTACGTACATACATACATACATACATACATACATACATACAGGCGTGTGTTTCCTAAACACATGGTTCTGCTGCGTGGCACCTTGGGCATGTGTCTTTTCTATAGCATCGGGCCAGTTAGAGCTTTGTGAGTGGATTTGGTAGGCAGAAACTGAAAGAAGCCCGTTATGTGTGTGGGGGTGCGTGTGGGGGTGTATGTGTGTGTGTGTGCCCCCACTATCACTTGACAACCGATGTTAGTGTGTGTACGTCCCTGGAACTAGCAGTTCGGCAAAACAGGCCGATAGAATAAGTACTAGGCTTACATAAGTCCTGGCATCTATTTCTTCGACTAAAGACCCAATAAGGCGGTGCCCCAGCATGGCCGCATGTCAAATGACTGGATAAAATAAAAGAATAAAAGAATATATATATCGTCTGTAGTATAGGAGAACAACTGATGGTACTGGCATACGATGCTTGAAGTTCTATTCTCTTTAGCAAGAAAAAGATTTTGGTAAATAAAAAGAAAGATGTAGGGAAGTTGGGAATTTTATGCACCATGTGCAGCTTTAATGGGAGCTTAAATCTGCAAGTTGATGAGATTATTGCTCTCTAATGAACTGAAGGGTCGAAGCAACAAAATCAGCGTAGTGCTATACTGGGACGGTAGGTTAGGATTTATAAAGGCGTAGAATACACACACTAGAGACAACGAACGCAACGAACCTATTCGTTTGCCCTGCTGTTTTTTTTTTAGATATATCTAAAGGCATTGAGTCTTTGTCCACTGTTCATATCTATATGAGGCACATCGGCGTGCTAAAAAAATCTATATACTATCAAATGAACCGAAGTAACATTGAAGATTACGAAGTTAGACATATTCACATAAAAAATACATATACGTAAATATATCTATATCCATAAAAGAGCTTTGCTCGTTTATTAAGCACCGGGCGTGACTATTACACTAAAAAAAAATAAATTGAAGAAACCTCGTCGTCTCTCGCAGTCGAATAAGACTTGCTTCATGTAGCCACGAGCATACACAGATACCTTGTCTGACTTAGCATCCTTAGCCCAACGGAACATGAAAAATCCTGGAGGCAGAGGGCTACACTCCATTACTTGGCTGGTACTTTGTTTCGTCGACCACAAATGAATGAAAACCATATTTGACCTTTGTTGATGAAACTCGATACATAAACAAATACGAGAAGGCATTTTATCCGACGCTCTAACAATTCTGTCAATGCACCTCAAATTGAAAATAGGACGTGGTCTATGGAGGAATTTCTATAGTAAAATTATATATTGTCGTTTGCAACTGAAAGTAGGTAGGCAAGTTTAAAACTAAATTGATAAATCTGAACACTTGAAAATCTAATTTGTCTGCATGGTTCTCAACGTTATATGAAACTTTCTAGATCGATTTATAATTTGGTGCATTTATATTTATAATCTGTTGGGTGTATCTGATCCACCAAAAGAACATGGTTGCATAATTTAGGATAAAGACTATTTTAGTAAAGAAAAGAAAACGGAAGCAGTCAAGATGCAATATATTTCAATGTATGTTTGAATAAAAACTACACTAACATAGAAGGAAAATGTAATTATTTAATCATATTATATTATTTTTAATTTCAGGGCGATTCTGGTGGTCCTTTAATGTGTGAAGTGAATGGAACTTACTATCTCGGCGGTGTCATGTCCTGGCTCATCAACAACTGTTCAGCAAGAGGTTTCCCCAACGTATTTACTCGCGTACAAAGTTACTTGGACTGGATACATGGTAACATTGATTACTATCACTGGTGGCGCTACAGTTAGACACCGGTATTTCTAGAACATAGCGACTTATGAAATTTAAAACAGATTAAAGTAAAACATTGAATACAGTAGTGTTAACATGTAACAAACCAAATACTACCACTGTTGTATCAAAGATATATTTATATGACAATAAGCGTATATATATGTATATGTTGTGGTGATTGAAATCTTTCACGAACAACTGCAGTTTACATATTGCTCTTTGGGGACAAAGAGACAGTAAACAACAAAAACAATCAGTTAAAATTGAAATGAAAATTTTCAAAAGAAAATAATGCAAAAAATTGGATGGACGGTGATTGAAATATTGTGATAAAAAAATATTATTGAAGTTTAATGAAGACTTATCGATTTCTAATCGAAAAAAATTGTTACTTGAAGTGTATTTTGTAAAAATGAAATAGTACAACGTTTTTAAAAATTATATCAAATATGCACCATATCGTTGTATTAAAAAAATACTTGAAATGCTATATATATTGTACACACACATTGCACATAACTAAAGTCGATGTGTTACAGACAGCGCAAAAATATATTTATTCTTAAATAATCAAGAGATGGCAAATATAATGAAGCTGCCACTTAAAGCATTTTAAGCATAAGTTGGAATTATTTCACTGTGTGAGACACATGTAAATATTACGAAACCAGTGGAGTGTTGGTAGATAATTAATCAAACTAACATCAAAGATTTTAGTTTGATCTATCAACACAAACATGCATTTTTGTTCTTACAGTAATCAGGCTTTCAATTTGTATATGTGCACGTCTTTGACGATATAAGAATTCAACAGTACAAAAAAAAATGATTTTATATTTATACGTGGGCATGAGCGTGTATGAATACGCATATGTGTGATTTTCAAATGCATTCCTAAATTTAAGTATTCTTAATAATTTAGTGAATAGAATATGTTCAAAGAATGATTATTCATTATTTGCATTCCAATTTTTTTCCTTCTTTCTATAACTTAAGTCTCTTGAACTCTATTTTTTTAAAAATCCCAACCGTTCTGCATTTCATCCTCTAATTATCTTTATAAATGAATTTTCTCTACTTTCTATTTTTCATCTCTCCATCCTTCCTTCTCTTTCTCTCTCTCCCTCTCTCTATCTCTCTCCCTCTCTCTCTCTCTCACTATTTATCTATCTATCTATCTATTTATATATATATATATATATATATATATATATATATATATATATATATATATATGTATATGTATGTATGCACGCATGTATGTATGTATGTATGTATGTATGTATATATATATATATATATATATAGAGAGAGAGAGAGAGAGAGAGAGAGAGAGAGAGAGAGATTTGGTGCTGCAAATAGGATAATAGAACTCAAACAACGAGTATATATATATATACATACATATATATATATATATATATATATATATATATATATATATCGCTCTCTCCCATATCTTTTTCTAGTTTCTTTCATTCGATCAGTTTTCTGCTGACATTTAATTATATTCTGATGTTATATCCTAATCCGTGCGTAACGTTACGATCGTTATACACTACTCACGCACACACGCACACGCACTCATACGGACACGGACACACACACACACACACACACACACACACACACACACACACACACACACGCATATCTATAAGTTATAAAAACTATCTAAGACAGCATACCCTGCCGGCTAGGGTACATTTACATCAGTAACAAATTAAACTGTTTCAATAATTATCCAGAGAAAATGTAACGCTCTTTTTACTACTTTTTCATTAGTTTATATATTTTTTAAATAAAATTATACGAGACTTTCTTCTTCCGTATTACCATTACAATGTGAATGTGCTAAACGACAGTGTATGTATTTTATAAACTTTAATTTATCAGAAGATTGTGATATATATAAATATTATATATAATGTCCGATTCGTAAATCAGAAAAATGAGCTTGCACCGTATATGTAACAGAGTATGTAACTTTAATATAAAGATCCTTGTATTACAGACAGACAATGTTACCAATTGGTTTCATGCAAAATTAAAGCTCCTTACAAGGAAGAGTGATCATGCGATTGTCGGGCATGTTTGACAAGAAAATGTAAAACTAGAGCTCTTTTGCTTCGAAGATGCAAAAATTATTTCGATTAGACAGAATATGTTTGCATCTTCAAAGCAGAGAACTTCTAGCTATACATTTTCTTGTTAAACACTTCCGACAGCTGAAAAATCAGCCTTCCTTTCTAAGAAGGTTTAATTCTATCGGAAACAAATATCATTTGTCTGTAATTCATAGTTCTAAATTTATAATTTTGTAATCAGAGTGTGTGTGCGTGTAATATATATATATATATATTTACTATGTATAACTGTGTGTGTGTGTGTGTGTGTGTGTGTGTGTGTGTGTGTGTGTGTGTGTGTGTGTGTGTGTGTGTGTGTGTGTGTGTGTGTGTGTGTGTGTGTGTGTGTGTTACATATTTATAGAACAAGTTTTGATGGAAACATTTTTTAACTATTCCTTGTGATTTCGTATTCGATATTTAAAAGCGAAAATAATTTTTTCGTGCAAATATAATGGAGGTTTCTTTTTTCGTAACGAATCAATAAATCCCCAAAGTGGTAGAGTCTTGAATATCTCTTACTAATAATGATATACATTAAAGTAACCATTCCAATAAAATTATATGTTCTTAAGCAGATTAAAACATTTGATGTGTCTCTTCATTAGTAAATTTAGAACGAGGCTGAATATTTAAATTCAGTCTCATGCAGAGGATGGATCCGCATTTCTTCACTGGAAATCATTTGATTGATCGATCAACGTGAGAAATACGAAAGAACGCTTGTGGAACCTAAATGGAGCTTATGAAAATATCACCCCATTGTAGACATAATAATACGGATTTTTAACAGCGATACGAGACCATAAATTTTGGAGAAAGACATTGTCGATTTAATTGACCTAGTACTTGACTAGTATTTATTTTATCGACACCAAAAGGGTGAAAGAAATTGAAGGAGGATTTAAACTCAGAACGTCAAGAAACGTAATTAAATGCAACAAGGGATTTTGTCTGCCAGTTTACTGATTCAAACATGTACGCTATGTCAGTTATGTTGTGGCTGGGATGTTGCACTCACAATCGTGAGATCATTGTTTCCAGTCCCGGACCGAGCGGTGAGTTGTACTCTTGAGCAAAACGCTATATTTCAAGTTACTCTGAGACCACTTCGACAGCTGGCGTGTGCATCTGTACTGGTAATGTCGATTTAATGGAGGGAGTACGTTAATGTGTAAATGTGTAGCACATGCATTTTATCGCTATAAACAAATCATCTGTGCAAGTTGTTCAGCAAGAAATTGCTGGACCCTCATCTGTTGTCTACGACAGGAGAGTCCACGAGAGTCCACGTTTAAAAGTAAACTATTCATTATGTACTTATTTTTTGTTGGGCACACTTATTGTATCATCCTTTTCAGACTAATGTGTGTCAGCAGGGCTGGCCCTAGGGTTGCTGGCGCCCCGGGCAAGCTGAACTTCGGCGTGTGCAAGGTGACGGTCGTGTAAATTTCCTTGTCTTTGTCACGCTCTCCTCGGCGCTCCCTAGTACATAGCGCCCCAGACGACTGCCCGAGTTGCCGGTACCTTGAGCTGGCCCTGTGTATCAGTAACAAACTGCTCAGTGTGTAGTTCAAATAATAGGAAGTTACATATTTCTGAACAGAAATTGACATGAAAATAGTTTTAATTTCAAGTCAACTTTCAGTAATCTAGTTCAACAATCTTATAGAAAGAACAAACCGCATATTTACTTAACTGAAATTTTTTTTCGTTTATAATATACAAATATATTATTTCATGAATTCTAATTTGTAGTATTTTTCTAGAAATGCGGCGAACTGGCAGAATCGTTAGCACACTGGGCAAAATGCTTCATGACATTTTGTCTGTATTCACGTTCAAAGTTCAAATTCTGCCGAGGTCAACTTAGCCTTTCATCCTTTTGGAGCTGATAAAATAAGTATCAGTTGAACACTGGGGTCGATGTATTTGACTTACTTCCTCCCATGAAATTACTGGCCCTCTGTCAAAATTTGAAACCGATATTTGTGTCTATATATCTTAATTTGATTTCTTCATTCTGAGGTTACTCATCTTAAAATAGCAATGACAAAAATAAGTCAAGTGTTGGTAACTTATAAAATATAGTTATAAAATACGTTATGATACAGAAACTATTTAAACTGTGAATATTTAGAAAACAAAACAAAATGTTATCTGAAATAGGTAACATTTGAACCGTTATATAATATGTATGGCTGTGTGTGTAATATTTGTGTATTGGTTATATAAAATCTATATGTAAAGTATGTGCAAGTTTTCACATGAGTTCAAAGATATATTTAATAAATTTGTAATTATAAAATGCTTGAATAAACTTTTTTAAATTGATACCTTTTTTTCACTTTGCTTCTCCAAAATTTAATTCCTATTCTTTTTTTCTTTTTCATTCATTTTTCTTTTTCATTCATTTTTCTTTTTCATTCATTTTTCTTTCTTTTCTTTCCTATGTAATTTATATTTGAAAAATATTCTAAAAGGAAAATGCGTTTCAGTCACAGAGGCGAAGTACTTAACAACTTGTATGTTGGCGTTAATTTGACAACCGCTAGTAAATTATTAACACACTACAGTTTGTGAGATAATTAGAAAATTTAGTATATCTACTACACTTTATGAAATATTTTAACTGGTGCTTCATCATAATATGTTCAACCAGCCTTATTCCAAGATCTGCAAGTTTGTGATTCGTTTACGCACAGGATTTTATAAAAGCAGCATTGTTGGGGCAACTTCTAGTGTGCGAATGTAACAGTCATCGTCTAGCATTCAGACCATGTATTTTGGATGACTGCATGTTAAACTTTGATTGTCAAAATGTCTTTACCAGTCCAGTTAATATGTAAAAGTGTCAAAAGGCTTTTGCCTGAACTCTATCAGTTGAGAATTTCCATCTTCGGACAATATACGTTTTTGTTTTTGTTTTGTTTTGTTTTTTGTAGCATCAGTGTTCTTCTTGAAGTGGCGTAGCCGTTTCTCTTCTATTTTTACTGAAGACACACAAAATTACCAAGGTATATTTTTGGACAACTGCTTATGGTGAGGGTGATATCTTCGGTGTTAACTCCACAGAGTCTGCATCGATTATCACATTTTACTCTTTTCCCTGCATCCCTGTCTCTTTTGTGCATCAGGTATTTGGTTGATATTTCCTGTTCCTGGATTGCAAACGCATACCCTTCAAAGTGGGAGTTAGTAATCCGGTTGTTGGCCCATGATAAGCTGCTTTGATGATCAATGTTACTATTATCTCGGAGTTTTCTATTAACATATCCATGCATGGTCCTCTGCTCATATACGCTCATTCTTTCATCTGATGATTCATTGTGGTAGAGTCGTGTGATTTCTTTGGGTATGTATTTAAGTTTATCAGACAAGGAATGCTGCTCAAGGGGCTGCCTTCCAAGTCTTATGATATTATCAGCCTCATGTATGCAAACTTGGTCAAGCGATGCACTTCGACATTTGATGGTTAAAAGATGCTGTCGAAGGGATATGATACGACATTCAAAGGCATTCTGGATTAATGTTAAGTCTCTACCGCCTTGTTATGGTTTTAGGTGGAGACGGTCTACGGCATTGTTGATGTGGAAATTATGTGTGCTTGTTAGTATTTTCCAGGTTTTCACATCAATACCTCAGATCTCATCAAACATCCAATCAGGTATCCAGAGAGTTCCGAGGTCCAACTTTTCTTTATTCGGCTATAATATTCTTTTATGACAGGTGTTTTATTACAGGTGCCATTGCAAGATATGTTTTCATCCACCCCTAGACACCTATAACATTCCTCATCAGATATAGGGAAAAGAGTCGAGGCATTGAAGGAGATGTTGCTAGTCTGGTTTACAGTTTTCCCTCTTTTCCCAATCGTATAACAACATTCGTCCTAACAAAGCTTCAATCCTATATCCTTTGAGAATGTTGTAACTAGGTTAAGGTTCTTTTTCATCTCATGCATATTCTTTGCATAAAGTTTCAAGTCGTCCACAAAGAAACAGTGTGTAATTTTGGTATTTCTGTTTCCTTGTGAACCAGTGAGATATCCTTCAGACTTCCTTAACATCAATGACAAGGGGTTTACAGAAAGTATAAACAACATCACAGAGAGGCTGTCTCCTTGGAATATGTCTCTACGATACTGTATTCTATCAGTGATAATACAGTCACTCGAGTTTAATTTCAAGATGGTGGCCCATATGATGAAGTCCGGTCAGCTACGGCTTTGACTATGCTCACTGGAACTTTACCAAGTTGAAGAGGTTCTAATATCCATGATATCTATGAGTGGGGAACAGAGCCAAAGGCTTTTTTGCAGTCTAGTCACATTGAAATTAATTTCCTTGTATGCTCCCGCACCTCTGACATCACATGTTTGTTGATTAACAATTGCTCGGCACATCCCCAGACCCCCTTCTTCCCAGCTGTTTGTTCTGTTGTGATGATGTTATTGCTTTCACAATAGTCTTGGAGGAAGAGGTTTAAACATGCTATAGATATCTTATACATTAAGTTCTGGCATACATTAGGCCGGTAGTTTTTTGCCATGTGGGTGGTTCTGCATTTGGGGATCAATTTTGTCACTGCCAGAGCTAACCAGTGTGGTATGCTAGTGTTCCCATTGAGAGCTTACTGGTACCGGTTGATAAGATATGGTCGGTAGAAGGTTAGCTTCTTGTACCAATTGGGACGATCTGCATCCAGAATTAAATCATTTTACTGTGAAGCAATTACACCAACAAGCAACATATTTGGAACATAAGAAGATTAGTGACTGTAACTTTATTAAAAACATATCTGAAATCAATCGTCTTACCAACTCTATAAACGAAAACGAAAACGTGAATTATGTGAGAACACTACGTGGTTTCGCAGTTAGGGACATTCCAACAGATTCTGCCAGCCAAACTACATTACTGGCTAAAATAATTGACCATTATTCCCCTACTACAACTATGATAAATAGCAGGCACAACCACAACGATTATTATAGTAGTAGTAGTAGTAGTAGTAGTAGTAGTAGTAGTAGTAGTAGTAGTAGTAGTAGTAGTAGTAGTAGATGATTGCAGTAATAATGGTTGAGTGCGTGGTGTTATGAGCCAGGCTGTGTTGTAGGGAAGGTTCGGAAGTGAGGGGGTAGGCATGTCCTGTCGGAAGTGGGCCTGTGGATCCCACCGGAAGTGCCTCGGTGAACATGCGGCATTCAGTGAAGCACGGGAGTCATTCGGCGGCGAACAGCACATCGGAGCGGACTTATGAGTCGGTACTGCAACGGATAGCGCACGTGGACGTGGAGTGAACCTTGGAGATCGAGACAGCATGTGGATGTTGAAAGTGACCCTTTTTCTGGACAAGCAGGTAAGACTACCGTGATTCTCTCTTTGCTTCTGTCTTTTTTCTTCCTTTACATCACAGAGTGTATTGTAGCATAGTGGATTAGAAGTTCTTGCTGGTGTGGTTGTCGTTACAACTGCTGTTGATGTGGGAGTTGGAATCGTGAGCTGTTCTATACACTCACCCGCCCACACACAACCCACACACACACACACACACATTTATATATATATATAAATATATATATATATATATATATATATATATATATATATATATAAATATATATATATATATAAATATATATATATATATATATATATATATATATATATATATATATATATATATATATATATATATATATATATATATATATATATATATATATATATATATATATATATATATATATCCGCGTAATACCTTGTATTAATCGTCTCCCAGCAGGTAGTTAATAGAAGGGAGATAGTATGTATGTATGTATGTATGTATGTATGTATGTATGTATGTATGTATAACTGAGATCTAGTTAGACGTAATCACATGACTAAGAAATCCATATTTGAAATAAAGAACTTGATGCATGTGGCATTCAAAATTCAACTCCTTCAAAAATGTTAAAAAGACAATTATATAAATAGATACGAATGCTGAAACGGAACGAGTAGTACCTGTAATTCAAACGGCCAGCCTTGTCACATTCTGTGTCATGCTAAATCTCCATAAGAACTACATTAAGGGTATGTGTGTCTGAGGAGTGCTCAGTCACTTGCACGTTAATTTCACGAGCAGGCTGCTTCGTTGATCGAACCAACTGGAACACTCATCATCGTAACCGACAGAGTACGGGTTACGAGATTTATCTTTTATCTTGCTGTTCCAGTGAGCATAGTCAAAGCCATAGCTGACCAGACTTCCTCATGGGCCACCATCTTGAAATTAAACTCAAGCAGAGATTGTATTATTACTGAAAGAAGGCATATTTATCTTTTATCTTTTATCCTCTCATTTAAATCATAACAACTTTTCTTGATCATTGCATACGCACACATCGACAAAAAGCCCACATGATTCCGGGTTCAGTCTCACTGAGTGGCACCTTCTGCAAGTATCTTCTACTATAGTCCCGGGTTCACCAAAGCCTAGTGAGTGGGTTTGATGGCCACATTTATTTCTCCCCTAATAGAAGATACAGAAAACTGATTCAATATGAATAGTTCTGTCAACAAAAATACATTGGTTCCCAGTACAGTTTGTACGTGATAATGTGCGCGGAATAAACACAAAGCATGGCGTCAAACTAAAAATGAAATCATACCCCTCATCTAAGTTACAAGAGATGGTGCGCGACAAATATATTTTGAAATAACCTTGCGATATCAGAAGGAGTGCGCAACTCCTTCTTGTAATTTAAGATAACCTCGGAAGGCTATCGTATGTGGTGGATCAAATAGTTTGAGGCTTTCCTTTTCTTTTTCTATTGTGGTATTCAGCATAACAGCAACAATGAAGTACCGCCACAGCCGTAGCAAATATATGGAGAGCTGTAGTCGCAGTTCTCAGCACACCATCATGTGACCTCATCGTTTTTAGAGGTGCTGCGTAATCAATTATTGTCACGATCATTTTTGATTATAAATAAATAAATACCTTCTATAATCAAAGACGGCGAACGCTTGTGGTGCTTAGTGTAATAAATATTAACGGCAATGTAAGATCTCCATTTCTGCATAATCAAGTAAGAAGTAGAATAAACGGGAGCAGTTTTGATCCTCATAGTTAATAACAGAAAGAATACGATCGCAAATATAAACGGCCGAAATGGGGTTCTTCCGAATAGTTTTTAGAGTTACGTTACTCTGTTGAGTGCGTAGCCTGGACATCAGAGAAATGTTCCAGGTAGACCCTCTACTTCTTCGAATCTGGAGATCATAGCTCCGATTCTAAGGAAATGTGGTAAGAATGCCTCAGGAAAGAATCGATAGACAAGTCTTATGGGCAAAATATGAAAACGTGAGGAATCCCAGGGGTAGACCATAAGGAGGTTGCTTGGATAACATCCATGCGCACGGTTTATCTCGTTGGGAGTTCCAGCAGGTTCTACTGGACACGGTAGCTACTGACGGAATCCGATGGAAGCCGTGCTCAAGGATTCTACCCCATAACTCTTCCAGCGGGTGAAAAAGATGAGTCGAGATTTACATACACAAATAATCTACACATAAAAACACAAACACCTGTATTTATTGGTTTCAAATTTTGGCACAGGGCCCACGGTTTCGGTAGAAGGACATTCTCGCTTTCATCGACTCAAGTGTTCAACTGGGACTTACGTTATTGACCCTGAAAGGATGAAAGACAAAGTCGATCCCGGCAGCGTTTGAACTCAGAAGGTAAAGACGAACGAAATACCCTCAGGCATTTTACCCGGCATGCTAAACATCTTGCCAGCTCGCTGTCTCTAAGTCTGTATATATTGATTTCAAATGTTGACAGATGGCCAATAATTGCCGGGGAGGGGGCAAGTCCATTACATCGACCACAGTGCACAATTGGTATTTATTTTATCGACCCGGAAATGATGAAAAAAAATTTAGACCTCGGCGGAATTTGAACTCACAATATGAAGACGGACGAAATGCTGCTAAGCATTTTGGCCGGCGTGCGAACGATTCTGCCAGCTCACCACCTATATATCTGCACACACACACACAAACACACACACACACACACACACACACACATCCACACAAACACACGCACACACACATAAACACAAATACACACACATTTATGTAAATGCATGTATCATATATATAAATATTTGTTTGTGTAGATGTGTGTGTGCTATTGCGTGCGTGCGCGTCTAGCGTCTTTGTGTGAAATTCATTCATGAATTTCTCGTCTAGTTCACATATTTCTTTATTTCTTCATATTGTCATTATGACGTCACAATATCGGAAACGTTTTCTCCAACACCTTCGTTTCTAATAATATTCAGTCTCTTTCAACCTTTCGCGGTGATTAGAGGCTAGGGAATGTGTGCGTCGGGGGACGTACCCGGACACCTGAAGACTAGAGTGAAGTCAGAGTCATCTTCACCTTGTTTTTGGTGTTTGTGGGGATATTTTGAGCAGACCCTCACAGGTGTGCCCTCCACACAATTGTTTCCTCACAACTTTCAGAAAAAATGGATATCGTTTAACCCATTACCTCTCATAATTCTATTAACTGGAATGATCAAAATAACTTTTTAGATAGAAATAAGCGAGATATTGAGTGAAAAATTAGCAAACCTCATTTGAATATCAGAGAAATATACCTAGTAGTTATAGCAAAAAGGTTAGATATGTGTAAATATTGACAGATAATTACGAAATTTGTAATTTTTAAGTAATCACTGGTAGGTAATGGGTTAAGGAAATATTCTACAAATATCTCACCGTTAGCATACTTTACGACTATATCGGAATTTAATGCGAAAAAAATACAGGTCGCGCACACATATGTACTGACATACATCCCAATTTATTTTCAAAATTTCAAGTTCCATTTTCTGGATATATATACGTTGTGTGTCAGTATATATGTGTGTAATTTCGCGAATTTTTTCTCCTTGTTTTTTTTTCATATTAAATTCCGATACAATCGTAATCTATACCATCTGAGATGTATCTATAGAAAATTTTATTAAAATTATACACATTTTTCATGAAGTTGTCAGGAAACAAAGTCGGGGACACAATTGTGTGGGTCTGCCGTTTTATGCACCTTTGAGTTCTTAAACACCCTCTGTAACATGCTGGTTGGTACCATAACATAGTTACAAGGTGTCCGGTATTGTTCCTCCAACCGTATGAACTCTTAGCCAGGCAATTTCAGGACAGGAAACCTGGAGGTTCCAACCAGAAACGATACTTCACTTTCGATATATTCACACACAATATTATTTCATTGTAAACAATCGTGTAACTGTTAGGAGATATGATAGTGAGGATGGGTAAATAAAAATCATACATGAAATATTCCTTTCTACTATAAAAGAAAAGTATAAAATTTGTTGGAGTCAGTAGTCGATCATATTCACCCCAAAGTTAGACTGGTATTTATATTATCAACAACAAAAGGATCAAGGGAACCGTCGTTCGCGGTGGAATTTGAACTCAGATTGCAAAAGTGGACGAAATGCTGCCGGCGTGCTAACGAATCTGCCGCTCACTGTCTTATAAACATGAATAATGGTTACTCAACATAATCCACATGTAGATGTAGAGATTAGGGTTATAAATCGGTAAGTGTTTAAATAAAACACAAGTTTACTGCTATTAAAATGGCTGATATTTTCTTGATATATCGATTATAATAAAGGCAAAATTCTGTTTGTTTGCGCCCCCTCTATCTCAGTCTACATTTGTTCTACATAGACTTAATTATAACTTTTTGGAATGAGAATGATCTCGGGATTGAAAATCTGCCCTTCATTTGGTTCTTGAACATTCAGTATTTGGATCTGATTCAAAAGCATTTGGGTTGTAACTTCTACCAGGTAAAGTTTAGCTTTTTCACGCCATCTTGTTTGGCGTTTCTCAGATGACATCAGAGATGAAGGGGAAATAAATGACATTCGCTTCGTTAATTTTACGTCTCGATCCGAACGTCGGGACAAATTGGCCAACAGTTGGAATTCAACCTGAGACTGGAACAATAGAATGATTGCATTAGAGAATTAATTCTCATCCATCCTTTAACGTCTGATCAAACACAAGCGTGGCGTATAATCATTATAGACACACTATTGTTATGCCATTTAGCTCTCTTTAGTTTTGTGCCACAGGCCCGATGAGCCCTTCCAAGGAACCAGTCCATGGAGTGCGGCTTTTAATCTAGTCTCTAATAAAGGAAAGTAGTTGCTTCATTAATTGTCCGATAATTTTCATATAATCACTATAGCTGCAAACGCAATTTGACAATACGGCTTTGGTTATAAGTGTAAAATGTGAGACTAAGAATGCTGTTTATGTGCAACATCTCTCTGTTTCTCTCTGTCTCTCTCTCTCACTCTCTCTCTCTTTCTTTGTCTCTCACACAGACACATACACATGCACATACACACATACATACACACATACACACACACATACACACACAAACACGCACACAAACACACGCAAACTTGCTTCTGGGCTTTCTTGAAGGTACTTTTGTCCATAAACTTTAGTTCATCTACGTTGGCTGATGTTTCTTCCTTTCTTCCACTCGTATCAACCCTTAAACACTGAGGTAGGTACCTTTGGTATTTAAACTATTCAAAATGAGTGACATGTAACCACTTTCTGTCCCAGTAAGATAAGAACTTATCCCTTTCATTGTAAATTCAGCCGATCTCTTTTTTTTAATACCCATTCTAAGGTAGTTGATGCTAAAACTTTTGTCGCTATTATCTTCACATGTATTTTGTGTTAATTCATTTATGTAGTGAGCATGTGTATGTATAAAGTAATGATGGAGACTTGTAAACGGTGGGTATATACATTAACCATAGGTAAAGAAATGATTTTCAAGTCGACTTCACACTCATACATGCTTTCATAAATACACACATCCATGCGTATACGTGTGAGTACGTATGTGCACCTTTGTGCGTGCGTGTGTGTGTGTGTGTGTGTGTGTGTGTGTGTGTGTGTGTGTGTGTGTGTGTGTGTGTGTGTGTGTGTGTGTGCCTTAGTGTATGTGTGCTTCTGTGTGTAAGAGTCATTATATACATATAGACATTAAATAGGTGTGTATATGTTTAGATGCATGCTCATTCTTCCTCTTTAGCTGGTGAAAAAGGAAATGTAGCTACGGACCTGGTTTTATTATAATCTGATTTTAACGAGACGTGATAAAGAGCATGAAGGAATACGAAGTTGATGGCTACATTTATTTCTCCCCTTATAGAAGATACAGAAAACTGGTTCAATATGAATACTTCTGTTAACAATAATACATTGGGTCTCAGTGCAGTTTGTACGTGATAATGTGCGCGGGATAAGCACAAACCAGGCGTCAAAGTAAAAATTAAATCATACCCTCCATCTTGATTACAAGAGATGGTGCACGACAAACATCTGACAAACATCTACACGCATCGAGTTACAAGGTACATTGCGCTCCGGAGAGATCTTAACAACATTAACAATCTTTTGCACTCTCATACAAACAGAATGGTTTAAGACTTTCACTTGCCACAGGGTGGTGAGACACCAGACGGTGCAGTTTTTTAACGCACAGCCCCAACTTATATTTTGAGATAACCTTGTGATATAAGAAGAAGTGCGCAACTCCTTATAATTTACGATAAACTCGCAATGCTATCGTATGTGGTGGATCAAAGAGTCTGAAGCTCTCCTTTTCTTTATCCATTGTGATATTCAGCATATCAGCAACAATGAAGTACCGCCACAGCCGTAGCAAATATATGGAGAGCAGTAGTCGCAGTTCTCAGCACACCATCATGTGACCTTATCGTGCGTAATCAATTATTGTCACGATCATTCTTGATTATAAATAAGTGAATACCTCCGATAATCACAGACGGCGAAATCTTGCGGTGCTCGGTGTAATAAATATTAACGGCAATGTAAGATCTCCGTTTTTGTAGCTTCAAGTATATGGAAGAAGTAGAATAAGCGGGAGCAGTTTTGATCCTCATGGGTAATAACAGAAAGAATACGATCGCAAATACAAACGGCCGCAATGGGGTTCTTCCGAATAGTTTTTAGAGTTACGTTACTCTGTTGAGTGCGTAGCCTGGACATTAGAGAGATTATCCAGGTAGACCCTCTACTTCTCCGAATGGGGATACACAGCTCCGATTCTAAGGAAATATGGTAATGCCTCAGGAAAGAATCGATAGACAAGTATTACGGGCAAAATATAAAAATGTGAGGAATCCCAAGGGTAGACCATGAGGAGGTTGCTTGGATAACATCCATGCGCACGGTTGGTCTCGTTGGAAGTTCCAGCAGGTTCAATTAGACACGGTAGCTTCTAATGGAATCCGATGGAAGACGAGCTCAAGGATTCTACTCCATAACACTTCCAGCGAGTGAAAAATATGAGTCGAGATTTACATACACAAATAATCTACACATAAAAACACAAACACCTGTATATATTGGTTTCAAATTTAGGCACAAGGCCCACTCGATTTCATCGATTCCAGTATTCAACTGGGACTTATGTTATTGACCCTAAAAGGATGAAAGACAAAGTCGATCCCGGCAGCGTTTGAACTCGGAAGGCAAAGACGAACGAAATACCCTCAGGCATTTTACCCGGCATGCTAACCATCTTGCCAGCTCGCTGTCTCTGAGTTTGTATATATTGATTTCAAATTTTGACAGATGGCCAATAATTGCCGGGGAGGGGGCAAGTCCATTACGTCGACCTAAATGCTCAATTGGCATTTATTTTATTGACCCGGAAAGGATGAAAAGCAATGTAGACTTCAGCGGAATTTGAACTCACAATGAAGACGGACGAAATGCCGTTAAGCATTTTGGCCGGCGTGCGAACGATTTTGCCAGCTCACCACACATATATATTTGCATATGTTGATAGACAGATAGGCACACACACACACACACGCACACACACATCCACACAAACACACGCACACACACATAAACACAAATACACACACATTTATGTAAAAGCATGTATCATATATATAAATATTTGTTTGTGTACATGTGTGTGTGCTATTGCGTGCGTGCGCGTCTAGCGTCTTTGTGTGAAATTCATTCACGAATTTCTCGTCTAGTCCACAGATTTCTTTATTTCTTCATATTGTTATTATGACGTCACAATATCGGAAACGTTTTCTCCAACACCTTCGTTTCTAATAATATTCAGTCTCTTTCAACCTTTCGCGGTGATTAGAGGCTAGGGAATGTGTGCGTCGGGGGACGTACCCGGACACCTGAAGACTAGAGTGAAGTCAGAGTCATCTTCACCTTGTTTTTGGTGTTTGTGGGGATATTTTGAGCAGACCCTCACAGGTGTGCCCTCCACACAATTGTTTCCTCACAACTTTCAGATAAAATGGATATCGTTTAACCCATTACCTCCCATAATTTTATTAACTGGAATGATCAAAATAACATTTTAAACAGAAATAAGCGAGATATTGGGTGAAAAATTAGCAAACCTCAATTGAATATCAGAGAAATATACCTAGTAGATATAGTAAAAAGGTTAGATATGTGTAAATATTGACAGATAATTACGAAATTTGTAATATTTAAGTGATCTCATATGAGATCACTGGTAGGTAATGGGTTAAGGAAATATGCTACAAATATCTCTCCGTTAGCATACATTACGACTATATCGGAATTTAATGCGAAAAAAATACAGGTCGCGCACACATATGTACTGACATACATCCCAATTTATTTTCAAAATTTCAAGTTCCATTTTGTGGATATATATACGTTGTGTGTCAGTATATATGTGTGTAATTTCGCGAATTTTTTCTCCTTGTTTTTTTTTCATATTAAATTCCGATACAATCGTAATCTATACCATCTGAGATGTATCTATAGAAAATTTTATTAAAATTATACACATTTTTCATGAAGTTGTCAGGAAACAAAGTCGGGGACACAATTGTGTGGGTCTGCCGTTTTATGCACCTTTGAGTTCTTAAACACCCTCTGTAACATGCTGGTTGGTACCATAACATAGTTACAAGGTGTCCGGTATTGTTCCTTCAACCGTATGAACTCTTAGCCAGGCAATTTCAGGACAGGAAACCTGGAGGTTCCAACCAGAAACGATACTTCACTTTCGATATATTCACACACAATATTATTTCATTGTAAACAATCGTATAACTGTTAGGAGATATGATAGTGAGGATGGGTAAATAGAAATCCTACATGAAATATTCTTTTCTACTATAAGAGAAAAGCATGAAATTTGTTGGAGTGAGTAGTCGATCATATTCACCCCAAAGTTAGACTGTCATTTATATTATCAACAACAAAAGGATCAAGGGAACCGTCGATCCCGGTGGAATTTGAACTCAGATTGCAAACGTGGACGAAATGCCGCCGGCGTGTTAACGAATCTGCCGCTCACCGTCTTAAAAACACAGTTAATGGTTACTCAAAATATTTGTAGAGATTAGGGTTATAAACTCGGTAAGTATTTAAATAAAACACAAGTTTACTGCTATTAAAATGGCTGATATTTTCTTGATATATCGATTATAATGAAGGCAAAATTCTGTTTGTTTGCGTCCCCTCTATCTCAGTCTTCATTTGTTCTACATAGACAAATTATAACTTTTGGGAATGAGAATGATCTCGGGATTGAAGATCTGCCCTTCATTTGGTTCTTGAACATCCAGTATTGAGATCTGATTCAAAAGCATTTGGGTTGTAACTTCTACCAGGTAAAGCTTAGCTTATTCACGCCATCTTGTTTGGCGTTTCTTAGATGACGTCAGAGATGAAGGGGAAATAAATGACATTCGCTTCGTTAATTTTACGTCTCGAGCCGAACGTTGGGACAAATTGGCCAACAGTTGGAATTCAACCTGAGACTGGAACAATAGAATGATTTCATTAGAGAATTAATTCTCATCCATCCTTTAACGTCTGATCAAACACAAGCGTGGCGTATAATCATTATAGACACATCATTGTTATGCCACTTAGCTCTCTTAAGTTTTGTGCCACAGGCCCGATTAGCCTTTCCAAGGAACCAGTCCATGGAGTGCGGCTTTTAATCTAGTCTCTAATAAAGTAAAGTAGTTGCTTCATTAATTGTCCGATATTTTTCATATAATCACTATAGCTGCAAACGCAATTTGACAATACGGCTTTGGTTATAAGTGTAAAATATGAGACTAAGAATGCTGTTTATGTGCAACATCTCTCTGTTTCTCTCTCTCTCTCTCTCTCTCTCTCTCTTTCTCTCTCACACAGACACATACACATGCACATACATACATACACACACACATACACACACAAACACGCACACAAACACACGTAAAGTTGCTTGTGGGCTTTCTTGAAGGTACTTTTGTCCATAAACTTTAGTTCATCTACGTTGGCTGATGTTTCTTCCTTTCTTCCACTCGTATCAACCCTTAAACACTGAGGTAGGTACCTTTGGTATTTAAACTATTCAAAATGAGTGACATGAAACCACTTTCTGTCCCAGTAAGATAAGAACTCATCCCTTTCGTTGTAAATTCAGCCGATCTCTTTTTTTTAATACCCATTCTAAGGTAGTTGATGCTAAAACTTTTGTCGCTATTATCTTCACATATATTTTGTGTTAATTCATTTATGTAGTGAGCATGTGTATGTATAAAGTAATGATGGAGACTTGTAAACGGTGGGTATATACATTAACCATAGGTAAAGAAATGATTTTCAAGTCGACTTCACACTCATACATGCTTTCATAAATATACACATGCATGTGTATACGCGTGTGTTCGTGTGTGCGTTGAATGTGTGCGTGTGTGTGTGTGTTCGTATGTGTATGTACGTATGTGCGCTTTTGTGTGTTTGTGTGTGTGTGTCTGTTTGTCTGCCTGCCCGTGTCAGTGTGTGTGTGTGTGTGTGTGTGTGTGTGTGTGCGTGTGTGTGTGTGTGCTTGTGTTTGTGTGAGTCACTATATACATATAGACATTAAATATGTGTGTATATGTTTTGATGCATGCTCATTCTTCCTCTTTAGCTGGTGAAAAAGGAAATGTAGCTACGGCCCTAGTTTTATTATAATCTGATTTTAACGAGGCATAATAAGGAGCATGAAGGAATACGAAGGAACAGGTTAAAGTTGATGGCTACATTTATTTCTCCCCTTATAGAAGATACAGCAAACTGATTCAATATGAATTCTTTTGTTAACAAAAATACATTGGGTCCCAGTGCAGTTTGTACGTGATAATGTGCGCGAGATAAACACGAAACATGGCGTCCAACTAAAAATGAAATCATACCCAACCATCTAGATTACAAGAGATGCTGCACGACAAACATATTTTGAAATAACCTTGCGATATAAGAAGGAGCGCGCAACTCCTTACAATTTAAGATAACCTCGGAAGGCTATCTTATGTGGTGGATCAAAGAGTCTGAGGCTTTCCTTTTCTTTTTCCATTGTGGTATTCAGCATATCAGCACCAATGAAGTACCGCCACAGCCGTAACAAAATATATGGAGAGCAGTAGTCGCAGTTTTCAGCACACCATCATGTGACATCATCGTGCGTAATCAATTATTGTCACGATCATTCTTGATTATAAATAAGTCAATACCTCCGATAATCACAGACGGCGAAATCTTGCGGTGCTCGGTGTAATAAATATTAACGGCAATGTAAGATCTCCGTTTTTGTAGCTTCAAGTATATGGAAGAAGTAGAATAAGCGGGAGCAGTTTTGATCCTCATGGGTTATAACAGAAAGAATACGATCGCAAATACAAACGGCCGCAATGGGGTTCTTCCCAATAGTTTTTAGAGATACGTTACTCTGTTGAGTTCGTAGCTTGGACATCAGAGAGATGATCCAGGCGCATGGTTGGTCTTGTTGGGAGTTCCAGCAGGTTCTACTGGACAATAATAGCTTCTGACGGAACCCCATAGATGACGGGGCTCAAGAATTCTACCCCATATTACTTCCAGCGGGTGAAAAAGATCAGTCGAGATTTACATACACAAATAATCCACACATAAAAACACAAACACCTGTATATATTGGTTTCAAATTTTGGCACAGGGCCCACAGTTTCGGTAGAAGGACATTCTCGCTTTCATCGACTCCAGTGTTCAACTGGGACTTACGTTATTGACCCTGAAAGGATGAAAGACAAAGTCGATCCCGGCAGCGTTTGAACTCAGAAGGTAAAGACGAACGAAATGCCGTCAGGTATTTTACCCAGCATGCTAAACATCTTGCCAGCTCGCTGTCTCTAAGTCTGTATATATTGATTTCAAATTTTGACAGATGGCCAATAATTGCCGGGGAAGGGGCAAGTCCATTACGTCGACCCCAGTGTACAATTGGTATTTATTTTATCGACCCGGAAATGATGAAAAGGAATGTAGACCTCAGCGGAATTTGAACTCAGAATGAAGACGGACGAAATGCCGCTAAGCATTTTGGCCGGCGTGCGAACGATTCTGCCAGCTCACCCCCTATATATATGCATATGTTGATAGACAGATAGGTATATACACACACACACACACACACACACACACACACACACATCCACACAAACACACGCACACACACATAAACACAAATACACACACATTTATGTAAAAGCATGTATCATATATATAAATATTTGTTTGTGTAGATGTGTGTGTGCTATTGCGTGCGTGCGCGTCTAGCGTCTTTGTGTGAAATTCATTCACGAATTTCTCGTCTAGTCCACAGATTTCTTTATTTCTTCATATTGTCATTATGACGTCACAATATCGGAAACGTTTTCTCCAACACCTTCGTTTCTAATAATATTCAGTCTCTTTCAACCTTTCGCGGTGATTAGAGGCTAGGGAATGTGTGCGTCGGGGGACGTACCCGGACACCTGAAGACTAGAGTGAAGTCAGAGTCATCTTCACCTTGTTTTTGGTGTTTGTGGGGATATTTTGAGCAGACCCTCACAGGTGTGCCCTCCACACAATTGTTTCCTCACAACTTTCAGAAAAAATGGATATCGTTTAACCCATTACCTCCCATAATTCTATTAACTGGAATGATCAAAATAACATTTTAAACTGAAATAAGCGAGATATTGGGTGAAAAATTAGCAAACCTCAATTGAATATCAGAGAAATATACCTAGTAGATATAGTAAAAAGGTTAGATATGTGTAAATATTGACAGATAATTACGAATTTTGTAATTTTTAAGTGATCAAACACAAACATCTGTATATATTGGTTTCAAATTTTGGCACAAGGCCCACAGTTTCGGTAGAAAGTGGTATGTAATGGGTTAAGGAAATATTATACAAATATCTCTCCGTTAGCATAAATTACGACTATATCGGAATTTAATGCGAAAAAAATACAGGTCGCGCACACATATGTACTGACATACATCCCAATTTATTTTCAAAATTTCAAGTTCCATTTTGTGGACATATATATACGCTGTGTGTCAGTATATATGTGTGTAATTTCGCAAATTTTTTCTCCTTGTTTTTTTTTCACATTAAATTCCGATACAATCGTAATCTATACCATCTGAGAGGTATTTATAGAAAATTTTATTAAAATTATACACATTTTTCATGAAGTTGTCAGGAAACAAAGTCGGGGACACAATTGTGTGGGTCTGCCGTTTTATGCACCTTTGAGTTCTTAAACACCCTCTGTAACATGCTGGTTGGTGCCATAACATAGTTACAAGGTGTCCGGTATTGTTCCTCCAACCGTATGAACTCTTAGCCAGGCAATTTCAGGACAGGAAACCTGGAGGTTCCAACCAGAAACGATACTTCACTTTCGATATATTCACACACAATATTATTTCATTGTAAACAATCGTGTAACTGTTAGGAGATATGATAGTGAGGATGGGTAAATAAAAATCCTACATGAAATATTCCTTTCTATTATAAGAGAAGAGTATGAAATTTGTTGGAGTGAGTAATCGATCATATTCACCCCAAAGTTAGACTGGCACTTATATTATAAACAACAAAAGGATCAAGGGAACCGTCGATCGCGGTGGAATTTGAACTCAGATTGCAAACGTGAACGAAATGCCGCCGGCGTGCTAACGAATCTGCCGCTCACCGTCTTATAAACATGAATAATGGTTACTCAACATAGTCCACAGGTAGATGTAGAGATTAGCGTTAAAAATCGGTATGTGTTTAAATAAAACACAAGTTTGATGCTATTAAAACGTTTGATAATAATTTCTCTATATTTTGATTATAATAAAGGTAAAATTCTGTTTGTCTGCGTCCCCTCTATATCAGTTTACATTTGTTCTACTTAGACATATTATACCTTTTTGGAATGAGAATGATCCCGGAATTGAAAATCTGCCCGTCAGTCGGTTTTTGAACATCCAGTATTGAGATCTGATTCAAAAGCATTTAGGTTGTTACTTCTACCAGGTAAAGCTTGGCAAATTTACGCCATCTTCTTAGCCGTTTGTCAGATGACGTCAGAGATAAAGGGGGAGATAAATGACATTCGCTTCGTTAATTTTACGTCCAGATAAGAACTTTGGAACAAATAAGATCGATAATTGGAATTCAACTTGGGACTGGAACAATAGAATGATTGCATTAGAGAATTATTCCTCATCCATCCTTAACGTTTTATCAAACACAAGCGGGGCATATAATTATTATAGATATATGGTTATGCTATTTGTCTCTTCGTTTTGTACTGCAGGCCAAGCTGGTCCTCCGCAGGAGCTATCCCAAAAGTCGGCACAAACTGCGGCTTTTAATCTAGTCTCTAATAAAGTAAAGTAGTTGCTTCATTAATTGTTCGATAATTTTCATATCTTCACTATAGCTGCAAACGCAATTTGACAATACGGCTTTGGTTATGTGTACAATATGTTTGGGACTAAGAATATTGTTCATGTACTGTTTCTCTCTCTCTCTCTCTGTCAAATACACGCGCGCTCGCACACATACACAGACGCACGCGCACGCAAACTTGGTTGTGGGCTTTCTTGAAGTTACATTTGTCCATAAACTTAAGTTCATTTAAATTGTCCGAAGTTTCTTACTTCCAATTGTATGCAGTAAGGCAGGAACCTCTGGTACTTAAACTATTCAAAATGAGGAACATGAAATCACTGTGTGTCTCAGTAATATAAAAACCCACCTATTTGATCGTAAATTCAACCATTCTCTTTTCTTTGATATACTTTCTAAGATAAATATTGTTGCCACACATGTCTCTGTCTTATTTTCTGTACATTTGAATTATGTTTAAAAAGTTCGTTTGGGAGCGCTACAGGTACCTTGTAAGTTGATACATGATCTGTTTGTCGGCGACTAGACTGGCGACCCTACCAAGTTTGCTTGGTATGGAAAGTGATTTAGGACAGACCACAGCATAAGCAACAATGGTTGTCAAAAACTAGCAAAATCAAGGGACTCACAATATACATATAGACATTAAATATGTGTATGTATGTTTAGATGCGTGTTCATTTTTTCTTTTTTAGCTGGTGAAAAGGGAAATGTGGCTACGGCCCTGGTAATATTATAATTTTCTTGTTTAAAAAAAAGTCATGATAAGGAGCATCAAGGAATACGAAAAATCTGATTAAAATTGGCCACCACATTTAATTCTCCCCCAATCGATGATACAACGATCTGATTCAACATGAATAATTCTGTTAACAAAAATATATTGGTTTCCAGTGCAGCTTGTACATGGTGATATACACGGGATAAACACAAACCATGGCGTCAAACATCTCTGGCGATAATTCTCTCCTCTCTGGCTATAATCATAGAAATTACTTATTTATAACTATCTGTAGTCTCAAAACAGACTACACATTTGCTGGTCTGTCAAGCGGTCTGATTCGATGACTTGAAGCATCAAATCAGCACAAATGGGTATGGTCATTGACCACTTGTAGGAAACATGTAAAATACGTCAACTGCCAGCTATCTAAGTCTAGACGGCTAAATAATAAACATAGCATTCGCTACACTTTCATACGAGACATAGAAGAAACAAGTAACCTTCCTCTCTACAGCCACCAACCACAGAGCACCAAGTAGTGCATATAGAAAGTAAAAAAGAAAACATACTCTCTATCTGGGTTACAAGAGATGGTGCACGACGAGCATTTGACAAACATCTACACGCAACAAGTTACAAGGTACTTTGCCCTCCGGAGGGATCTTCAGCAACTTTGACAATCTTTTGCACTCTCATACAAACAGAATGGTTTAAGACTTTCTCTTACCACAGGGTATATTTTGTTTGAGACACTAAAGGGCACAGCTTTTGAGCGCACACAGCTCATTTTTATATTCTAAAGTAACCTTCCGATATAAGCGGGAGCGCGCAACTCCTTCTTATTTCTTATAATCTAAGATAACCTCACAAGGCTATCTTATATGATGGATCAAAGACTCCGAGGTTTTTGTTTTCTCTTTCTGTTGTGTTATTCGTCATATAAGCGACAATGAAGTATCGCCACAGCCGTAACAAATATATGGAGAGCAACAGTTGCTGTTCTCAACACACCAACATGTGACCACCTCCATCGTTGAAGTGCTGCGTATTCAATTATGGTCACGATCTTTCTTGATTAGAAATAAGTGAATCCCTCTTATAACCACAGACGGTGTACGTTTGTATATTACACATTGACGGCAATTAAAGATCACCATTTTCGTAGCTTCAAGTATATGGAAGAATTAGAATAAGCAGGAACATAATTTTCAACCTCAAAGGTCTTTGTGCCAAAACGAAAGTTCTTCATTCTCACATCATTGAGTTTTTGTATGCAGATGATTGTGACATGTTAGCACATTCCCAGGAAGATATGCAACACATGATGAATGCGATTACTGCAGCATGTACAGCATTGGGCCTTACAATCAACTTGAAAAAAACTGTTCTAATGTACAAGCCTACCCCCACTAAGTTTTATGTGGAACCTTTTATAAGTGTGAATGTTCAAAGGCTAGAAGTTGTAACTAAATTCATTTATTTAGGAAGTACTTTGACCACTACTGGTCTTGATGAAATTTCATATAAAATCAGTAAGGCCGGTAGTAGTGCTTTTGATAGGCTTTACAGACATCTCTGATCACGCCATAGTATATCTTTCCAAATTGAGGTTGGAGTTCATAACACGTGTCCTGCTACCTTTGCTATATGGTAGTGAGACGTGTTGTTTATCGTAGGTATTTATGGCATTTGAAACGATATCATCAATATTGTCTTAGAAAAATTCTTGGGATAAATTGGAAAATGGCCATCAGTGATGTGGAAGTACTTGAGAGAAGTGGTAGTAGAAGTGTAGAATCAATGATTCTGCAACTTCGTTTGAGGTGGGGTGAACATATGGTAAGAATGAATGATGAAATGCTTCTCAAGCATCTTTTATATGGTGAGCTGGAAGATGGTAGGAGACCAGCATATAAATCCAAAATAAGGTTCAAGGACTGCCTCAGAATTGCTCTGACACAAACAGGAATTTCATTCGTTGATTGGGAGAGGGAGGTATAAGACCGAGATGGATGGAGGAAAGAAGTGCACAGTGGTTGTTCGAGGTTTGAAAGAGAGAGAATGAAGACAAGAAGATTAGGAGAAAACTTAGAAGGAATAAACCTGCGGAAAATGAGGGAGTGTTGAGTTTCGTGTGTGTGGTTTATGGTAGGAGGTGCTTGAGTCGTGTGGGCCTGGTCAGCCATCAGAGAACTCACAGGAATCGACCCATGGTAAACTGTGATGTGGCTATTGTTCACACCAGAACATGTGCAACACATGGAAAGGTGTGCCTCTCGGTTGGAGGATTGAAAAGGCATATCAAAAGAGTTCATACTGTGGCACCTGTTCTTTCTGCCAGTCAGCACAGCTGTGCATTATGTAACAGAATGTGCAAAACATTCGCTGGGCTCAAGAGTCATACAAGGGCCTCACATTGCATCAACATTCACTCATTTCAATGATTCTTTCTAGCAATGGCTTTACTCGTATACGAGAAAGTAGCTAAGATACTTAGATAGATATATATATATATATATATATATATAAGGCATTACTATATAATATTGCCTCACGCTTAGAGGGACTCTATAAGTCAAAACTACCAAAATAAGCACATTTTTACCGATCGCGAGGGAATGCAACTTTCAAAGCTAACCTCCTAAAAACTTTTAACTTAACGGTAAACCAATGGTTTCGTAATTAATGCAGCAAACTATGCAGTAAACTGCATCTTTTATTCATCAGTACACGTATGGTCAAGACACATAAAAATAAACATACCCTGATGTATTCAACACAGTACATAGACGATTGTTCATCCTTATATATCCATGAAAGAGGCGGACTTTTTAAGTTACACTTCAGTACATGTGCTTTTACGGAATAATATTCAGCACTGTATATATTTTAATTATTCATAATATAATTTTAGGATAAAAACTTTATTAGAATTTATCAAGTAGTTAGCATGAAAAAACCTCAAGGAAAAAAAAAACCATCATTTTTTTCCGTAGATATATATAATTTAATTTATATAAGGGCATTACTATATAATAATGCCTCACGCTTAGAGGGACTCCATAAGTCAAAACTACCAAAATAAGCACATTTATAAATAATGAGTGGAAATCGAACCAGTGAATTTGTTAGATAAGGCATTAAAACAATATGACTCTCCCCAGACACATCGAATTTATCATACACCAAATTGTAGGTGAAGGGAGATAACTTGTTAATGAGTTACTGCGCTTACTGTTTAATAAAATGACGTAACATGAACAAATCATTTTTTAAAAATATACTAGCTTGTATCTGTTTTAGTAAATGATTTGTACATATTTTTACATGCATTGTGTTTGATTTTTCTATCTCAGGCTTAGCTGTTAGATGCTTCTTATAGTTTTTATGCGTTTAAATGTTAGCTGAGACCAACGTAAAGACGAATAAATCGACTAAAGCTGAGATTTTTTTTTTTTTTTGTTAATTCCTTACAAAGTCGTAAAATCAAACATGACATAACTTGAAGCTACATGAACTAAAGTATACCGGTATCGAAAAATTCATTTCATTTAGATCTCTCATGAAATAGTTGAATCAATATGGGGAAAAGAATAAAAACTCGTTTTACGTTCACCACAATCTTCATGTGCTAAGATCATACACTTTTGATAGAAAATTAGCAACTTGCCATTGGCCACTGCCTATGCCACGGAAAATAGCATTAAGACCAGCCATACTTTATGATACTTTCATCTAAAATAGACAACCTTTATTTCTAGCACTTCAGAGCTTATATAACACCTCCAGAATAACAGTATCTCTAAATAAGTTCATACAAATGTTAAGAACATTCAAAGAAAATTTTGTCTCTGTAAACCTGTCTAGATTACACCACTGTTATAAAGTTAGGAAAGCAATCAAGGCCTTAAATAAAATTTAAATGAATGCCAAATTTAATCTTATACATGTACATCATCATCTTCATCGTTATTATTAAGTCAACAAGCTGGTGGAATCGTTAGCACACTGGGCTAAATGCTTCATGATATTTCACCTGTCACCACATTCTGAATTAAAATTCCACTGAGGTCAACTTTGCCTTTCATCCTTTCGTGGTCAATAAATTAAGTACCAGTTTAGTACTAGGGTCAATGTAATCAACTAGACCCCTCACTCCAAATTTCAGGCCTTGGGCCTTTAGTAGAAAGGATTATTATTAAATGTCCACTTTCCCATGTTTGCTTGGTTCAGATGAAATTAGATGAGACAGATTTTCTATTGTTGGATGTCCTTGCTGCCAACCCTCACGTGTTTTCCCACAAGGTAATATTTTCCATGGCCAGACATATTACAGTAGGACTGAGCCAGACACCACATGGTTGGGAAGCAAGTTTCTTAACCACACAGCAATGCTTGTGCCTATATCTACATAAAACCCTACAATAATAAACTGGAAATCAAACTAAAAAGAAAATAATAATCAAAAGCAACATCAAAGATTTATACAAGTTTTATTTAACCAAGATATTCATTGTCAATTAATGTCATTGAATATTAAAATGCTGCCTGTTACTGAGTACTTTTTCAGCTAACAATTCTGTAGGCAACAGTGTGTATGTGCAGAGAAAGATAGCATATGAAATAAATATATATATATGTATATATAAAATATATATATATATATATATATATATATATATATATATAATATATGTATAATATATATATATATATGTATATATATAATATATGTATAATATATATATATATATATGTATATATATAATATATGTATAATATATATATATATATATATATATAATATATGTATAATATATATATATATATATATATATAATATATGTATAATATATATATATATATATATATATATATATATAATATATGTATAATATATATATATATATATATATATAATATATGTATAATATATATATATATATATATATATATATAATATATGTATAATATATATATATATATAATATATGTATAATATATATATATATATGTATATATAATATATGTATAATATATATATATATGTATATATAATATATGTATAATATATATATATATATGTATATATATAATATATGTATAATATATATATATATATGTATATATATAATATATGTATAATATATATATATATATATATGTATATATATAATATATGTATAATATATATATATATATATATATATATATATATATATATATATATATGTATATATATAATATATGTATAATATATAATATATGTATATATATATATATGTATATATATAATATATGTATAATATATAATATATGTATAATATATATATATATATATATATATATATATATATATATGTATATATATATGTATATATATAATATATGTATAATATATATATATATATATATATATATATATATATAATATATGTATAATATATATATATATATATATATATAATATATGTATAATATATATATATATATATATATATATAATATATGTATAATATATATATATATATATATATATATATATATATATATATATATATATAAATTATTGGAAATGCAATACTTACACTGGGGAAATAGGAAAGGTTTGAAGAACATAAAACATGGAACTGAGGAATATAGATATAGATACATTGCACTGTCATGTGGCACTGAGGCGAGTAAAATTTGAACCGACTTTAGTGCAAAGAGCAGCAAAAAGATAAAAGTTCAATAAGCTTTATAGTAACAACATATAATTTTTGAAAAAATTTAGAATTTGAAAATTTTGACTAGATAAATCACAGTTACTACTGCTTATTTTTCTAAATTACATCCTCTATGTGAAATAGAAAATTACTGTCTTCAAGTTCAGATAAATATTAAAATATTAACTTTAAGTAAATATCGCAATCAATATCGTAAAATGATTTTTCTTTTTTTTTTTTTTTTTTACTTTTTCATTTTTGATGGAGATGATAGTTCTGTTGAAAAATACTCTAATGTAACCATATTGTCCCAGAGTTCCTTCTGCTTAATATTATGCTCGTAGAATATACTGAACATTTATACACTAAAATTGGATATGGTGGCGAACATACATGTAATGAGTAAACTGAAAACTGTGTTTTTGAATTACAAATTTAAATCAATGAACAAACTATGCAGAGGGTAACAATATTTGGTTTAGTCAACAGTCCAATTTAATTGTTCACAGTGGATATTATTAGCATAATTAAATAACAGAATAATTCAGCAGTAAATGGCCCTATAAGAATTATCACTTATCACAGCTTTTAGTGAATATGATTTTTAAAATAATCTTCCAGACTTTTCACAATTTTTTTTTTTTTCTGAAATACAATTTTAAACATGGTCAATTTAAAGTATCCTTTTTTTTTTTTTTAACATTCTACAGATTTAATATAAAATAAAATAAATAATGATGCTAATGAATTGCCCTTTTTTTTTTTTTTGATAAAAAGAAAGAAATATAAGTGAAATTAAGCCCTAATTTATATCAGCAGTAATTTAAACTATAAATATTGTATATATTTACAAATCTAACGATCTGAGTTTATTTTGTGACATAGTGGTGAATGGAACTGCATACTGAAACAAAACTGGTTTATACCATTTCACAATAAATAACGTACTTCTGTAGTTTACAATATTGTTGGAAGTGAAATATGAGTGTTCTCCCCTTGAGAGATATAGTATGATTGACTGCATTACAAGAAAATTGCTTACAACAAAAATGATAGCAAATAACTTTTGCATCTGTGTATAAAGAAATTCATCACGATTTTTAAAGAATGCTAAATAAATGACTTTGTTGCATTTTATATATTTTTCCTATCTATATGAGAATTTTTTTAATAACTTCATATACAAGTAAATTTGGAAAAAAATCACAGAAAGAAATTATTAAAATTATTTTTAAAAAGGCATATTCTACAGATAAATTTTAAAATATAATTGCTGAAACTTACAACTTAGCCAAATTACAGAATATACCTCAAATTTTGTAGAAAAGGCTGTTTTCTTATATGCATATAAACAGTCTATGTATGCAGAGTGAAATTTGTTTCAAAAGATAAACAAAATATCAAATATTATACTAAATAGAAACAGCAGTTGAAGAATGATTTCAGCTGTCTATAACAAGTACACTTGAAATTTAAAAAAATCAAATCAAAGAAAAATATAAACAAAATTTAATTATAAAGTTTTAACTTATTTTATTTTTCCAATAAAAAAAATGAAGGAGAAGCAAAATTTTTACAACAAAGAAAAATTTTAGAGAAGAAATAACAGATGTTCAATAATTACCAACACAAATTATGATAGTAATTATATTGTGTATGTGATCATGTGATCCTCTGACTATTTTATTTCAGGCTGTTTTTGTTCTCTTCCAGGATTATTGCAAAATAGTTTCAAGTTCCATATATAATTTAATAGTTTCAGTACTCAAATATAATAATAATACTGAATGAAACTAGCTAAGAAAATGAATTCAATGCAATAATAAAAATTTTTATTTGTCTTTTGGCTTTTTTCTCTCTTTTTCTCTCTTTTGCATAGATAAAAACTTGTGATTAATTTTGTTTTTATTACAGATGTAAACTGTTAAAACAAATTCTACTTCATCATAATTCACTAATAGATAGCTAGAAATTCTAGTATTTATCTACTTCTTAACTCAACTGCTATGTTAATAGAAGCATTTTAAAACTAAGATTCACTCATTTTCGAAGGTTCAAGGTTTCAATAGCTAAAGCCATTATTTCCCTGATATAAATGAATCCATCTTTATTGAAATAGAAACATAATTTTCACAAGAATGTTAACAAACCAAAACAATAAAAAACTACCACATTGAATACTAATGATAAAAATATAAAGACCAATAATGAGCTATGATATGATCATGATCACAGCTTCTCTGCATGGTTAATTATATTTCAAAGCCTCATAAATCATATAGCAGCATATGCAATTGAAAACTGTGGCTATTTAAAGAACAAAGAAGTAGGATTTTTGAAGTTCAAACTTCAGTATTATGGAAGTCTTCATACACTATCTGAGCTTCCATTATAGTCATTTTATAGAAATCATTTTAAATACAATTCAAAAATATATTGGATTTTCACCTATATTTTCTGTAATAAATAAACATGATTTTTTTTCCCTTCATTCCTTAAAAAAATATATTTTTCAACTTAGCTATCCAAAGTCAAAATACATTCATATGAATGTAAGTTTGCTGCTACCTTCACTACAATGCTCTTTTGTAAAACAACAAGGTTAAAAAAAAACAATGTTTGATGACACCTAATTACAACAAAAATTATATATAATGTAAAACATGTGAAAATTCCTTATACTTTAATACCCCTTGTTTTTCATGTCAGATAAAATTTGCCAAAAAAAGCAATTATAAATGCTCATTTGAATTTGAATTCTGTGAGATTCAAAAATCCATGCATTGAAAATGGGGACGAGGAAATATAACTCATAGAAAGCTGTAATTCTTTATTTTAAATTTTCTTCTTTGACAACAAAAGTAATCCAATTGTTTTCTTTTCATTCATAGAAGTGCTATGAGTTACTAAAGCAAATCAAAGGTAATTCTTTCAATAATTATGATTATTAAAATCAGCATTCAACTTCAATTGTTGTGGCGTACAACGCTGAAACAAATTCCTATACAGTAGACAATGAAGCTTTCCTAGAAAATCTTGCAACCAATTCCACACTGCTAGATGAATAAAATGTTCCACTTAGAAACACAACATAAAACCTGTAGCAAATATGAAAACTGATGATTCTTGTGTCGGTTGGTCAATACTTTATCAGTAAATCTAGCCAAGAACTGGCAAGAAAAATTGTTAGGTCAGCCACAAGTTATTCCTGTTACTTTTAATTAACACCATACTTAACTTTTAACAAAAATCACAGGGGTATTAGAAGGGTTTTCTTTGCATAAATAAGTTAAAATAGATAAGCAAAGAAGATTAAGAATAGCATGATCACTCAAGCTTTCTATTACAAATAATATGACCAGAGTATTAAATAGGTTCAATTAGTTAAACCTAAAATAATCAATTCTTATAACATTGCTGCCTTTCTTTTTCTTTCTTCAAATTGTTTTGTTATTTTTGTATATGAGTAGGTTGCATTTTTGTAAGGAGGGAGACTTTATTTCCAATTTTTTTATTAGGTTTTTATTTTTTTATTTTCTTCTTAATTAACTAATAAAATTAATTATAAACCAAGAAATATAGATAATATGAATTAATAAATTAGATATAGAGATAGAAAATGCAAGGTTAGATACATTATATATATATATATATATATATATATATATGATAACTCATTACAACAGGTAGAGCAGAAACAATGTCACAAATCATAACTTGATTGGAAGAAACCACAAAGAGGAGAGAGCACTAAATTTTATTCATGTTCATGATTATAAAGTATCGACAACAGAACTGAACATGTGTACACACACATACACACCAATCTACTACCATAAATTTAAAGTTGTAGTACAATCTAGCAATCTCTCTACTGGAAGAGTGTGAATTTTGCGAAAATGATTTGAAAACAAAGAATTAATGAGGTAGTTAGAAGGGATAATTAAATATATTAAGATAGAAAATAGAAGATAAATAGAAGATAAATATCAACTGAGGAAAAAAAAAAATTAAGACCAAGAACACAAGACTTATCACCAACGACATTTCAAAAATTTAGACAACATATAACACAATTTCCATTTGTAGAAAATAAGTAAAAGAAAAAAATATTAATTAAATATAACTGATCTTTTTTGGCACAAATAGCCATAAAGTGTTCAATAAATGAATAGATAGACATCTGATAATATATGTTTAAATAATTAATAAATATAAAAAGAATCTAAGCACACATTCATATACATTAAATTCTTATAAATTAAAACAAATGTTAATTCTTTGAAGATTTGCATAAAACAAACCTAATACTGAACTGTTGATGGACACAGGGAAATTTTGACCTTTTTATACATAGCTATGTTGAGCAAATTATTTCTTCTAAAATCATGTAATATTATCCACTAAAACAGCTTTTCTTTAGTGTTTTTAACCCTTTAGCATTAAAACTGGCCATATCCAACCCAAATATTCTACCTGCTTCGTTCAAACTGTTTACACCCAGCCTCTCACATTTACCTTACAATGACATTCTAAAAATAAACAATCACATCACCAAAATCTCAAAGCTACTAGATAATGCATAATTAATTCAAAACAATCTGAATGAATATGCATTACATTTAACAGAGTAATCTCAAATGCTAAAGGTTAAACTCAAATTACTTTCCAAAACCCTAACAGTCAAATGTAATGAGAAAACACATTTCAAATGAAATTTAACAAAACTGTACAGTAAACATACATCAAAAGTAATGATGATAATTTTCTCCATATCATTTTTAAAAACAGGCCTGCCTATTGGTCAATGTTAATCTATTTATTTCAAATGAGATTTGTTTGTTTCTCTGGGTACTGCTTGTATGTTATACATTAACATGCATTCAGTTATGGTATACATTGCATAATACTTTATAATATATATTATGTTATTGTATTACCATATATATATGGAATATAGAGTCATTGATGATTTTACAATTTTTCTATATTTTTATAATTCTGTAGAGATTGGTCATCTAGCTTTGGAAATTTAATAAATGTTAAATACAACATTAGGCCAAATACTGTTGTTTGGGTTTTCAGTTAACTATGCTACCTGACTAGTAAATTTGTTCACTTAGCTACTAATTGCTCAGTTATTCCTAAATAGTCAACAGCCATTATATTTCATAAATTATAACAAACGAAATGTCTATGGTTGTGAGAATAATTCAACACAGAAATTGACAACAGAATTGACAATTATTTCTGGAAAATATCACAATAAAATCAAAAACCAACACCAAATCACATGTGAAGAAAGCCTAATAGTCAATGATGTTTTCACTAATGTTAGCAGGTCTTTCTTTATCTTAGTGCTAATATATATTACAATAAGACTTTTACTCCTTCAAAGATGCAAGCAATTATTTGCCTTATTTTACCAGGCAGAGTAAATGGAGGGCCATCTTAAGAGTCAGAAAACACAACTGAGTATATTGAGTGAGAGAATAGTAAATTCTATTTAAAAGAAAATTTTATAAAAGGTGAACAGCAAACATTTTGATAGTTGCAATTACTTCAGATCTAAAAGCAAAACAAAATTTGTAACAATGCTTTACCCATCTTATAAGCCTAGTTTATAATGAAGCTATAACAACAAGGGAATTAGATTAAGAAGGTATAGAAAACATGAATGTCTCAATGATTTTCAAAACAAATTTACTACGAAATTTGCAAAATATATTTTAAAATTTAAATCAGATCCTTTGTCAGTGAATATATTTGAATAATGTTTTTTTATTTTTAGTTTTCATAAACTAATTTACCACTCTATGAGAGTGTATGAAATTGAGGTTTACCTTGTTGCAGTTTATTAGAATTTCTTGCTCTGCTACTTGCTTTCTCATGCAAGGGAGACAAATATGTTCCTATTATAGAAAGGTAAAGAGCAATGAAAAACAATTTGTGTTTCTATACGTAAATGAAATTGGAATGGATAAACACCAATATCTGTTGAATTTGTGCATCCTTCTTGTGAATAAAAAATACTGAAAGGTGATGAATGAACTTAAAGAAAAGTAAAACAAACCAGAAGTACACATTCTGATCTCTGTTTAATATCTGCATTGATATATCTATAATACCTCTCCAGTAAAGATACATGAAAAATAAAAACAATCATACAGCAGAAGCAATGAACATTAAATATGTAAAGGACAACATCTAAAATTATTATCGCAATGTACTTCTACTAAAGCAAAGACAAAGAAAAGTCATTAACTACTTGAGGTCTTCTTTGTGGCTGCTAATCAAATGTAATATACAGAAACATGCACACACAGACAAACACATGTACACATATACACATACATAATACACATACTAATATACATATGTAATATAAATATGTACGTGTGCCCTATATATATTTCTTTTTAATGTGTATATACATATATATATATATATATATATACTATATAAAACAATGTGAATATATAAATATATATATATATATATAGGTAAAACACTATATAACATATATATGTATATTTCCCCATGAGGTGTTATTGGAACGTTTCCTGACTGCATGTGCCAAGATTGTACTGTTTAACGAAAATGCATGACCAGATGATGGTCACTGATAACCAGCACACAGTGAGGCTTCATGATGTTTAATTATGTCCAATTATTACGTAAGGTTTTGTAATGTTCACCAATTTTTACAACGCCCAACAAATTTGAGCCATTTACCAGCATCAGATTTTACATGAAGCTCAGTAAATCTGCCACCCTCGAAATGCTTTGTAGGGGTTTGGCAAATCTAGGTTTTGGAGTGGCACATGCATTTCAAGGCCAATGAAGTATTGGATAATAAAGGCAGCCAATCATAAGTAGTACTCCTGAAAACATGGAATAAATTGGGTAATTCATCCATGAGGGCTGTCACCAAACTTTCCCATCAGCTTTCCCATTGGGTTGCTGTGAAGTTTTCCCCCCACAATCGCCTCACTTATACCCTTGTAATTTTGCTGCTTTTCACCAAAAATAAGTTGAAGCTGAAAGGGCACAGCTTCAAGACAGAAGATGATACTTAAATGGAATTGCATGTGGTATTGGACGGCCTTCAAAAAGAGGGCTTTTGTGGTGCTTTTTGAAATGTGGAAGACGCACTGGGATCACTGAGTATGTTCCCAAGGAGACTATGGGACTATTCTGAAGAGGATGATACCCAAATACAAATAATATATGAACTACATATTTTTTTAATGATGTACTTTCATTTAGGCCTGGTCTGGAAACTTTCTGATACCACCGCATACACATACATACATGCATGTATATTTGTATATACACATACACATATAAAATGTATGAGTGCATATGCAGATACAAGCATACACGATATATACAGATATAAACATACACAATATATGAACAACCCAATTTTACTGTTATAAGGAAGTTTATCCCTAAATTATATCCCTTACACATATTTTAGTTAGACAAGATTACATAATAACAATATACTGTTAATGATTAATTTTCCTTTACAGTCAGGAGCAATATCACGGAGATGCAACCCTGTTTAACCACATCTACATTATCTAAGAAACCCTCAAGTGTAATAACAATTTAAGAGTGAAGCTAGTTTGGTAATTGAAACATGAAAAGAAACATATCATTTAACAACTTCCAAAAGCATATTAAATCTGAACAGCAAGTTGTACTTAAAACTAAAAACAAAAATCTTTCTACAACATTCTTTAATGATATTCTAAGCAACTATTATCTAATACCAAGAATATGAATCAGGAGCAATATTGTAAGTGTTAAAATGCAAATAACTCATGGATATATACATATATATAGCAGGTACCTATGTATAAAATGAATACACTGTGTATATATGAGAGTCTGTGATTGTGTTTGCACACATGACCGTTCATATGTGTTTATCTTATTAGATTCATAAACAATAAAAAATATACTGTTTCAAGTTTTTCTCTTTTGTTAAAAGCATTAAAACTAGAAGAGATCAAAAGCCAAAATAACACCATTAGCAGAGCACAGTTAACCATTGGACGAATTGGTGTTGAAAAAGGTGTTAGAAAAGCCCAAAAATAGACAGACAAAGGGGGTTTTGGGTGAGATGAGAATTAAAGGACAATAATGTAGGGCATTAGAAAGGTTAGGCATTTGTATTGATCAAATACAAAAATAAAACCACAACAGACTGAAAAACCATCAGAAATATGCAGTAACTGGATGGCTGTACAATTGCCAAACTTCAACACTAAGCACCAGTTTCTTCATAATAAACCCTAAGACTTCTTTGCTTTAGGTTTTCCAAAAAACAGCCTCTTCAGGAGAGTCACAACTCCTTGGATGTACTTCTCAAGAATCTGGTGACGGCGTAACCCAGGATAAAGAACAACGAAACCCACTGCAAAAGAAAGAAAAATAAATACTTCCAACAAACAACAAACAGTTTAATCAAATGTAATAACATCTGTTTTAGAAAAGTAAAATATCTGTTTTCAACAATTTGCTCTTATCTTTGTATTACAGTAAAACTGGTAATAAAAAGCTGATTGCAACCCCCAATAATCTTCATCAGAATCTTCAAAAATTTGCAGGGCCTCATCATCATTGATTTGACATCCTCTTTTCCACGTTTGCATAGGTCAGATGGAATTTTGTTGAGGCAAAGTTTCTGCAGCTAGATGCCCTTCCTGTAACCAACTCTCACTTGTTTCCAAATAAGATATTTCCACATAACCAGATATGTTTGCATAGAAGATTGGAAAGGCAAAGGATGATACAGCTTGGCACCAATGATGTCGCAATTCATTTCTACAGCTGAGTGATCTGAAGCAATGTAAAATAAAGTGTCTTGCTCAAGAACACAACACACAGCCCGGTCCAGGAATCGAACTCACTACCTTGTGGTTGTGAGCCCAATGCTCTAACCACTGAGCCATACGCCTTCACTCGGTGTGTACGGGATGGCACCAGTGATTTCAAGATTAGGAAGAGTCTAGCAATAAGATTCAGTTTAAACGAAATAATCACACAGCTAAGCCTGCACACACAATTACATATTAAAGTTCATTATGATGGACATATTCTTTTAAAATGACAGCATACATATATTTTCTTATTTGTTATGCCATAATATTTAGGAATAGTAAATGTACATGCTAGTAATCTACTGGTTATATTCTAGTTGTTACAGGTGACTTTTCAATGTACCACAATTTATCAATACATGTACCACATACTGACTTCTATTGATTATTGTCTTGTAGAATTTATTGTAACACCTCCATCACCCTTGTTGCATTATTATATCTTTGGCATTTGGAAGGGCATCCAAACCATGCCAAAGCAGACAGAATTTGGCACAATCTTCTGACTTGCTGCCTCCAGTCAAAGTGTCCAACCCATGCCAGCATGGAAAACAGATAGCTGATGATGATAATGAAGATGTGCTTTATAGTGAAATGAACAAAAATGAAATAGTACATCATGTTAAATAAAATAGCAAGGTGTGCTGTAAATAGAGAGTCTCTGCAATTCAAATTCTGAACAACCAGCCATGGATTTTTTACCATGTGTTGTACACATTAATTTCTTAACTCTGGTCAACCGAGCTGAAATGCAATCATTAAATGATTGAATGTTTAGCATTTAGAAAGCCCAGATTGAAATAGTACAATATTTCAAAAGCCATCCAGAAAACATGTGTAAAACAGACACTTTTGACAAATGTCTTTTTATCATAATCTTGAGTTCATTTATGCCCTATAAGTGAAATTATATGAAAATTCAATATAGGTGTGAGCCATCAGCAAACGATATAGACATCAGTGAGAAAATGTTGATAAATCAGAGTAAAGACACTCTCATATGACTTTCACCATCAAAAATGCAATGAGGTAACAACTGGCCCCTTGGAAACCTATAACCAATGATGCTATTGTCCACAAACACACAATATGAAAAAAAAATGTTTAAGCAGCTAGGGAAAAAAAAACATAACTCAATAAAATTTGTAATTACTTACCAATAAGATAAGTGAGTATCAGATTGTTCACCAAGCTACCAAACCAAGCAAAGAAAGCCATAACTCCCATTGTTACAGCGAAATACTGTAATAAGATATTAACAAAGCATCATTAAATTTTTTCAATTCATCCTCTCTCTCTCTCTCTCTCTCACATACACAGACACACACATATTTTTAATAACAGTTTCACTCAGCTGATCAGGTGAGAAGGGTCTGTTCTATGCACACATGAAATTTTGTCATATGGAACTGTTGTTTAAAGCAAATGGTAACTCCTACTAAATGTATTGAGTACTACTTTCTTTCATTTGTCCACTACTTGTGTATATATGTTTATAGCAACCATAGACAAGTGCATAGGTGTATGGGATCAGGGAGCTTAATTCCTTTTCCTTTTCCTTCTACATGTCAAAAGTGCTCTTCATTAAAAAAATTTTTAAATATATTTTTATAGAATATATATTACTAGTTCAAGATTTTTACTTGTTCCACTATTACTAAATACTTTGTAAAAAATTCCATTTGGTGCAGTTACCAATGTGCAAATACTAAAAATCAATACTTTTTTTAAAATTAATAAATATTTTATTAAACAAGATATCATAACCTTTACAACAATACGATTTGCATTAAAAGTTTTGAAAAAATACCTAGATTATTTATTATAAAACATTGCAATTTTTCTGCAAGTATGACAATTATGGTAAATCCTTCTCTCCCTACATACAACATTCCCACTCAACAGGTTTTACTTTGTGTTTATTATGAATTATTATTATCACATAGAAGAGGTAGAGAATGTAAGAACTTTGGTTCTGCATCTTTTGTGAATAACAGGCAAGTTCCTGGAATATGTGTAACAGCCTGTTTGAAAAGATAATTTAATCATGAAATAAACAACAACCCTATCAAAAAACAAAAGACCAAAAATATACATTTCCTGGCAATGAAGGAAATATTATAACTTTTCCAACATTATCAAAACTTCAGAATGTATTTAACCAACAAGTATCTGACAAATAGAAGAAAAACAAGCTTTAATGTCAAAAATATATCACAAATATATGAAGATTTTTTTTTAAATGAGAAAAAAAATTGTTTAGATATGGTTGTATATATGTAACCATGTCCTAAAAATTCACTTGTGTTATGTTAATCTACCAAAGAATGTTGCTTATTACACTTGCTATTTCAATATTTTTTTTCTTCTTAATTTCCTTTCTACTAGTTTCTACATAGTTTCCTTTCTCCTTTCTACTATCAACAGACAGAAAGATGCATGGAAAATGGAATCTGAAAGTGTGATACTGTTTCATTTACAAAATGTAATTACTGATTTTGTTGAGTCAACTTTCGGTCAGTTGTAGCCCAACAGACCTATGATTAAATACATTACAATCTTATTTTTAGGTAAGGTATATTTAATACTACATTATTTTGTGGACAGAGTACTAAGAGGTGAAACTGAGAGAGAAGCAAATTTAAAAAGAGGAAACTTCCTTGGACTGATTGCCAAAATATGACTGTCATAAGGAACCATCATGATGCTTTACAGTGTACCTCATCAAAAACAAAATCACAGGTGTAAATGTTATCAAACTATATTCAGAATGACATGAACAAGTCTTTAGATATTAATATAAGAAAATCAATATTAAATTGAAATCGAGGCAGAAACAATATATTTGTTTCTTAACCCTTTTTATACCAACCCAACCAAGACCACCTCTGCCTCTATGATACAAACTTTATGTTTAAAGTGATCTACATTAAAATCTTCTTTCAAAATTCCATGTTGACTTATGCTCCAAACACCAGGTTAATAATGACAAAGTTACTTTAATAAATTCTTAATCGTTTTCAAAATTAATTGAAACAAGGGCAGCATATTTCAACAAAAATATGATAACAAAAGAGTTAAAGGTGTTTCCTACATTGAGTAGGCTTCTGTATGCATACACCATGTTTATGATAATGAAATCAAAGATCATGTGCTGTGCGTGAGAAGACCCGGCAAGCCAAGTAAGATCGTTGCCAGTGCCCCTGGACTGGTTCTTGTGCGGGTGGCACATGAGATGCACCATTTTGAGCGTGGCCGTTGCCAGTACCGCCTGACTGGCTCCTGTAGGATTTTCGAGCGAGATCGTTGCCAGTGCCCCTGGACTGGCTTGTGCGGGTGGCACATAAAAGACACCATTTCGAGCGTGGCCGTTTCCGTGCAGGTGACACGTAAAAGCACCCACTACACTCTCTGAGTGGTTGGCGTTAGGAAGGGCATCCAGCTGTAGAAACTCTGCCAAATCAGACTGGAGCCTGGTGTTGCCATCCGGTTTCACCAGTCCTCAGTCAAATCGTCCAACCCATGCTAGCATGGAAAGCGGACGTTAAACGATGATGATGATGATGATGATGATTTCATTGAAATGTGTATCACTGAGTCTACAACTAGTGAAGAGCTCATTTAGCAAAAAAAAGAAAAAAGAAAAAAAGAGCTTACAGATACAAAACATGAAGGGCCTTGGCTACAATAAAATCGTTAACATGAGTGACTCATACATGGGGATTCAGTAAGGATTCTTCAGCACAACAGAAAAGCTTTATTCATTCACTGCCATGCAAACCACTTGAATCTTAGGCTTATAAAAACTGTAAAATCAAGCTGATTGTAGGCCTAATGGCTATCTAATATGTTAGTATTTATTACTTGTAGTATAAATTATTGGAAGTTTATGTTTAAGTAAACAGTTTTGTGGTATATGAGCACTAAAGATTTTCCATTTTTTTAAAGTAAATGGAATATGATTTACCTAAAGTTAAATTATATTAATATAAAGAATGTGATTGTTTTCCAAACAATTGGTCCAACTTAATTAAATAAAATATGTTATAATTTGATGTATCAGCATATAAAATATCGATTTTTAAGGAAAAGGTTATACAATTTCTTTCTAATGTTAACTAAGTGGAATACTTCATTCATATAAACTCAACTTTCCATCTATTCTGGACCCCAAAGCTGAAGAACTGAAAAACAAAAACCTTAAAACAAGATGAACCTGCAGAGAAGCTACTCAGAGAAAGTTAAAGATGTTTGTGATTCTCATACAGTTTCGAATCAAGATATGTTAAAGTAGTCTACAAGATTTTGCAAGTGAAGATGTGACAATTCTCTTATGTACATCAAACGGGAATTCCTTCTTTGCCTTAAAATTACAACACCAGTATTTAAGGAAACAACTTCAGTATCACATGTTCATCAATAGCAAAATGACCTTGATCTACAAAATGCATTTATAATAATTGATTGAATGCTGTAAGACTGAACAAAGAATTCTCAGTATTATAAGTTCCATAAGAAACTTCTGATCAGAGCAGATCAAGAAACATGCCTGCAAGGTTCAAGCGTGGCTCTATGGCTACAATAATAAATTGGTCTTTTGGAAGAGTTCTATCAGCTGAAAGTATATAAAATATTTCTAGATACACTTGTTCAAGAAACTAGGAGATTTAAAGGAAATGACATAGGTAAGACAGGTAAAACCCGAAAGTCATTCCAAAGCCTAATTGTGGTCCTAAAAAGGACATGGCAACAACTAGTAAAGTTTGAGATCTAAATATTTTCTGCTAGTTCTGTGGTTCTGAAGGGGACAATGACAAACAGAACTGAGGGTGTTTTCAATCATACTCATTACCCAAAAATTATCTGAAATTCTTGTCTTTCAAATTGTGAGAGTTGTTTAAAGTGCATGCAACACTTCTGATAAGAACAGCAACTATGGAGCACTCTCTATCCAAGCTTATACTAGTTAAAGAACAGACACTCCCTGATCTCCTGCTGCTTAGCATTAAGAAAGACTTATCTATTTATATGATGTAGTAAACATTTTCAAGTACATGGCCAATATTTTAAAATATGTTGGCGCTCTTATTCTTCAGTGTGCATTTCATTCTAGATGACTAAGAATATAAATGTTATTGTTGTATATTTCTGATAAAGGTCAATATTTTCCTATTGCTACTAAAGCAATGTAGCCACCATGTTAATTACCCACAGCACATTTCTATATATCTTTAATTTAAAGTTATAAACAATACCAGATTAAAATGTACATACAGCAGAATATGATAATCTATATGATGACCAAGAATTTAAAGAATTTTACTATTACAGACACAAGGTGTTTATATTTAATTGATCAGACATTCTGATGACCAATACAAATAAATTTGAAAACTAGTTGTAAATAAACTCCAGTATATCAATATGTTCATATGGTTTTGTACTAAAAGCATGCCTCATTTTTTTTTTTACAAGAAATTTTCATTTATTTTCTTTAATCAGCATATAAAAACTAGCGCACGCGCATATATATATGTGTGTAGAAAAGGCATGGGTAGAAACTCCATATGATGTACCCGGTGCAAACTATGGACACATAAAAGGTGCAGCAATATCAAAGGAAGATTAACTGGGAAAATAGTTTTTGCATGTGGCAGATGCACTGGGTCAATAAACACTGAAGATGTACAGAAAACAAATTCCATCACATGCCAGGGGAAGAAACTACTAGTTAATAGCTTCTGGTACCTAGGCGACCAAGTCTGTAGTGGGGGTGCTTGTTCTGAGAGAGTAGTAACTAGAGTAACAATAGCCTGGGCAAAGTTCAGGGAGCTCCTACCTCTGCTGGCAACTAAGGGCCTCTCAGTCAGGGTGAAAGGTAGACTGTATGATGCATGTATGCAAACTGCCATGCTACACGGCAGTGAAACATGGGCCATGAATGCTGAGGACATGCATAGGCTTGAAAGAAATGAAGCTTGCATGATCTGCTGGATGTATAATGTCAGTGTGCATACACAACAAAGTGTAATCACACTGAAAAGTTGGGCATAAGAAGCATCAAATGTGGTGTGCAAGAGAGGCGACTGCACTGGTATGACCATGTGTTACATATGAATGAAGACAGCTGTGTGAAGAAGTGCCACTCCCTAACTGTAGAAGGAACCTGTGAAAGAGGTAGACCCAGGAAGACATATACATACATATACATGCATATAATATACATACAATATACATACATATCATCATCATCATCATCGTTTAACGTCCGCTTTCCATGCTAGCATGGGTTGGACGATTTGACTGAGGACTGGTGAAACCGGATGGCAACACCAGGCTCCAGTCTAATTTGGCAGAGTTTCTACAGCTGGATGCCCTTCCTAACGCCAACCACTCAGAGAGTGTAGTGGGTGCTTTTACGTGTCACCCGCACGAAAACGGCCACGCTCGAAATGGTGTCTTTTATGTGCCACCCGCACAAGCCAGTCCAGGGGCACTGGCAACGATCTCGCTCGAAAATCCTACGGGAGCCAGTCAGGCGGTACTGGTAACGGCCACGCTCAAAATGGTGCATCTCATGTGCCACCCGCACAAGAACCAGTCCAGGGGCACTGGCAACGATCTTACTTGGCTTGCCGGGTCTTCTCATGCACAGCACATTTCCAAAGGTCTCGGTCAGTAGTCATCACCTCGGTGAGGCCCAATGTACAAAGGTCTTGCCTCACCACCTCAGCCCAGGTCTTCCTGGGCCTACCTCTTCCACGGGTTCCCTCAACTGTTAGGGTGTAGCACTTTTTCACGCAGCTATCCTCATCCATTCTCACCACATGTCCATACCAGCGCAATCGTCTCTCTTGCACGCCACAACTGATGCTTCTAATGTTCAGCTTTTCTCTCAAGATACTTACACTCTGACGGGTATTCACATTGACATTACACATCCAACGGAGCATACTGGCTTCATTCCTTGCGAGCTTACGTATGTCCTCAACAGTTACAGCCCATGTTTCACTGCCATGTAGCATGGCTGTTCGTACGCATGCGTCATACAGTCTGCCTTTTACTCTGAGTGAGAGTCCCTTTGTCGCCAGCAGGGGTAAGAGCTCTCTAAACTTTGCCCAGGCTATTCTTATTCTAGCAGCTACACTTTCAGCGCACCCACCCCCACTACTAACTTGGTCGCCCAGATAGCGGAAGCTATCGACTACCTCTAGTTTTTCACCCTGGAATGAGATAGAAGTTGTTTCCTGTTTGTTTACAGTCTTTATTGCACCTGAACATCTGCCACAAACAAAAACTAACTTGCTAGTTAACCTGCCTTTGATGTTGCTGCACCTCTTATGTGTCCATAGCTTGCACCAGGTACATCTTATAGAGTTATTACCTACTCCTTTTCTACATACTGAGCAGGGCCATCTACCTGAAGGGGTTTGTGTTTTATCTACCTTCCTACTTATTAGGATTTTGGTTTTAGCTAGGTTGACTCTAAGGCCCTTCAGTTCTAGACCTTGCTTCCACACCTGAAACTTCTCCTCTAGTTCTGATAGTGACTCCGCAATTAGGGCAAGGTCATCAGCATAGAGGAGCTCCCAGGGGCAACCTGTCTTGAACTCCTCTGTGATTGCCTGGAGGACTATGATAAATAAGAGGGGGCTGAGGACGGAACCTTGGTGGACCCCTACCTCTACCCGGAATTCATTGCTGTACTCATTTCCAACCCTCACCTTACTGGCAGCATCTCTGTACATGGCTCGCACAGCTCTCACTAACCATTCTTCTATCCCAAGTTTCCTCATTGACCACCAGATAAGGGATCGGGGGACCTTGTCAAAGGCTTTCTCCATGTCAACGAAAGCCAGGTACAGAGGTTTATCCTTAGCTAGGTATTTCTCCTGCAACTGTCTCACTAGAAATAAGGCATCAGTAGTGCTTTTACCTGGCACGAACCCAAACTGCATCTCATCTAAATTGATTCGCTCCCTAATTAGTTGGGCTATGACCCTCTCTGTAACTTTCATAACCTGATCTAACAGCTTGATGCCTCTGTAATTATTTGTATCTAAAGCGTCACCTTTACCTTTGTAGCAGTTGACTATGATGCTGCTACACCAGTCATTGGGTATGACTCCTTCGTGTATCACCTGGTTCGTAATACGGGTGACTAGGCTATAGCCAACACTGCCAGATATTTTGAGCATCTCTGCAGTGATTCCTGATGGGCCGGGGGCTTACATATAATATACATACATATACATACATATACATATAATATACATACAATATACATACATATATATACATATAATATACATACATATAATATACATACAATATACATACATATACATACATATAATATACATACATATAATATACATACATATAATATATATAAATATATATATATACACACATACATATATACATGTAGCCAACATGGCATTGCTAATTCCATTTTAAGATGAGCCACTGCTCTTCTCAAGGTCTGAGTAACCTCCACAAAGAAATAGCTACTTAGAAATTTAGACGCAGGTTTTAAAAAGAAACAACATACTAACCACCTTTGGTTTCTCTACTTTAAGTCCCACCAATGTAGTCTTGACATTAGTCGCATGGTCCCTTACATTCATGATACGCTCACATATTTGCTCAAATTGCTGTTCTTGAACCACAGTCCTAAAAAAAAAAAGATAAATAAAAATTTTTATTCCATACAACTGTTAAAATGTTAGTAGGAGGAGAATAATTTTTATCTTGAAAAACAACTCCTCTAAGAATATAATGTTATATAAGAAGCAGCTTTTAGTTTTAGAAATACTCCACAGAAAATAGTATTTTCCTATCTATTTTGCCTCATCTTATATTTCTTTTGGCCATGTTTAGTTAGAAATGTTAAGTTGGATATAAGTTTAGGAATTTATTGTTTACCATGATGATTAGCCAGGCATAGTTCCAATTGCACATCTTTCTACAACCTACAGTAGTTCCAAAGGATATGAAATAAACATTAAAAAATAATACAGCTATAAGCTAAGTCAATGGATATTTTGATGCTATATAACCAGCATCTTCATGTAATGTGCTAGTCAGCCTGACCTTTAAGAAGTTTTACCATTACAGACATAAAGTATTTATATTTATATAATTAGACATTCTGGTGGCCACTCCAATGGGTTCAGAACTAAAAATGAAGAAAGAAAATGATGTAGCTAACATGAACACCAAGTTTAGAAAGTTATCATTTTCTTGGGTGGAATCCAGATCATTTGAGTCAGGAAGGCTGAAACAGTAATGGTAAATATAAAAAAAAATTTTTTCAGTCAGGAAATCACCTAAAGACATATATATGAGGATTAAACTTCTACAGCAGTTAAAAGTGGAAATGAGTCAGTCACGAGCTTGGTATGAGGAAAGAATGGAAATTGAAAATGGCTTCTATAAAGTTGAAGTTTAATAATGCAGCAGATAAGCCACACTGGAAGATACATGTAACAAAAGTAAATGTGTACTATGGATGTTACTGCAAATGTTTATCTGCATGAGGTAACTAGAAAACAGCAAGACACGTTCATAGGACCTAAGCAAATGAGAAAATAGCAAAAAAATTTACTAGCTACATTGATGAAAGTGGCCTGTGCTGAAAATGCACCTAAACTGAAGAAGTGAAGAACTTTAAAACCAAAGTATCCAGCACCAAAGGATACATCAACTAAACTTATATCAGCAACACAAATTGTTCAATCATAGTTAATCTACATTGAATTGGCAGTACAATAAATATTAGCAACAGAAACAGTATTAATACCAAATAGCAATCTTTATATCCTACTAAATATAGATGTATCATAAGAGCACCGAATACTGCAGTGTTGACCTTGAGAGGTTTTCTCATATAGATGTACAGTGCTAAAAACACAGACATAGACCCTGGTAGGCTAGAATCATCTGGTATGGGTACCAGAACTGCTAGATCATGTGATTTCATCATACTGTGCTTCCTCAGTGGAATGTATACGGTTCCCACATACCAGCTAAATCTCACTGCCACTAATATATAGAATAACAGTGACATTTCAGTCATTGATGTCACAAATAGTGAGCAGGCTTATTAAAAAATATTAATGACAGAAGCAGTATTAATACTGAAATCACGTGTCTGTACTTTTAGCACTGCACATCTATAAAAGAGGAACTCTCAAGGCAAATACCATAGTATTTGGTGTTCTAATAATACATCCGTGTTTAGTAGGATGTGAATGTATGTGTGTTTGGCTTTGTGTTTGTTCCCCACCACTGCATGACAGCTAGAGTTGGTTTCTTTACATCCCTGTAACTGAGCAGTTCAGCAAATGAGGCTGACAAAATAAGCGCCAGACTTAAAAGAAAAATGTAGCATGATTGATTTGTTTGACTAAACCCTTCAAAGTGGTACCCCAACATGGCTGCAGTCCAATGACTGAAACAAGTAAATGAATAAAGGATAACATTGTAAGCTGATATTGACCAGCTTGACTTAAGATGCTTGTTTAGTGACTTAAAGTCCAAAGTCCATGAATTCAAAGACTGTTATTGTAATTGTATGGTGAGCTTACATGACGCAAATGATAAAGCACCAAACTATACATTCCACCTAGTGGATACAAAAATTGCTTTGCATTTCAAACAGGATCTAACAACTGTAAAAGTGAACTGGTCAAGCAGATAAGGAATCAATCAGTCAACTCATGGACTATAAGTACATATCTACTGCAAATATTTCAATAAGTTTTGAGGAATTTACTTAATTCTACATTCATCTAGCTATAGAATAAGTACCAAAATTTTGTGGGGAACATCATCAAATATATAATAAGCATTCTATAAATGGAACAATCTATTTCTTACAAGGAGGTGCTAAAAAGTTCTTGGCTTTGGATAAAAGAAAATACGAGAGGATCAGTTAATTCTGATTTTATTCAACATATTCCCCTCTCAGATTCACACACTTATGGCAGCAGTCCTTCAGTTTTTCTAAGCCCTATAAAAGAACTCCAAGTTGAACCTCCAGCCAAGCCTTTCGCGATACCCTTAAAGCCAGGAACTTTTCAACATCCACCTCTCATGAATGCTTAACACAGCAGAATTAAGCACTAGCCTGAAAGGTCTTTGTAATTTCATAAAATGATGATGCACCACCTATAAAGAAAACGGTCCAATCATTTATGTAAATTTTATCATAGCAAGGAGAAATAATAAAGATTTGTAAAGGTTGAGGTTTACAGGTTACTTACCAGGTTTCAGGACCATACATAGATGACAAAAGTGGAACAAGAAAATCAATTAAACTGATACTCATTCCCAAGAGAGCAACCGTAGTCAAGAAGGATGGCTCGAAATACCAGACTAAGCTGAAACATTAAGAATGAATATAGATTAGAATATATCATAATAAGCATTTTCATATATATCAATATATCTCAAATAACTATTGTTTTAGGGTTCTTTTCCAAAATTTCACATAAAAACATTTTCCTAATTTTCATAATTAATATGATTTTTGAAAGAGGTTCATTGTTAGTACATTTTACTTTGAGGAGGAAGCATTTGTGTATGTATATATATATTTAAGAGCTGGCAAGCCAGAAATCTGAGCTTGGCATAGTTTTCTGGCTTATTAGTTCCTGTAAAATCATCCAACCCATGCTAATATTGAAAAAATGGGTGTTAAAGGATGATGATGATGATGATAATATATATATATATATATATATACATACACAAATGCTTCCTCCTCAAATATATACATACACAAATGCTTCCTCCTCAAAGTAAAATGTACTAACAATGAACCTCTTTCAAAAATCATATTAATTATGAAAATTAGGAAAATGTTTTTATGTGAAATTTTGGAAAAGAACCCTAAAACAATAGTTATTTGAGATATATGGGTGTTAAAGGATGATGATGATGATGATAATATATATATATATATGTATATATATATATATATATATATCATCATCATCCTTTAACACCCCTTTTTTCAATATTAGCATGGGTTGGATGATTTTACAGGAACTAATAAGCCAGAAAACTATGCCAAGCTCAGATTTCTGGCTTGCCAGCTCTTAAACACATATACACATACACTGGGTATATATTTATATCTTATTATGAAGTCCTAATATTTCTTAGGACCATGATGGTTATAGCTACGTTAAAATAGTAAGTATGTGGTATTCAGGATGACCTCTTAAGATCTCTGGGATTTTTTTATGGGAGTTGGACACAATATGAGTAATGAGAAGAAGGACAAATGAGTCAGAGTGCCTGAGTGAAAGTGGCACAAGATCAGTCAGGTCTAAGGAGCAGAGGCCATTAGATTAGTTTTAGAATAATTGTAGAAACAGCAGAAAGGGAAAATATATCAGTGGGATACAAACTAGAACATGTCTGTAAGTGACTTTATGCCAACCAATCAAGTGGCTTTCCTCTATACGCAATCCAAGATGCCTGTATGCACAATAGCAATACCATCCTAGATATGGAAGCAGAACTCCAGTGTGGGCCCCACATTAGCATTGTAGTATGTCAGTAACTATTGAGGTATGAAGTATTTCTTGGTCCTGAAGAGAAAGGCAAGTCCTTGAGATGCAATCCTAACTACTCTATTGAACAGAAAACTAAATACATTCATAGTAAATTTGTTTTACAAATTAGAAAAACACTAAATAAGAAAAGATTTTTAAAAGTTCTTATGCACGTAAAGAAACTTAAATATAGAAGCATATGATTGCTGTAAAAAATTTTTAAATATTAATAAATTAAGAATACTGAGAGAAACAATACTAAAAATTAATTCTAAAGATATTCAACTTCTTCTTTGATGGCATCCATAACACCATCATTTATATAATAATTCATACAAGCAGTTATAAGGAAATTTCCATGAAAAAAATTTAAAGAAGGAAATATTACCTTTAACATACAACCAGTCATTACACAGAACTGGCGGTGGGGGGGGGGGGGGGGTCTGATATTTTCATGAAAAATCAACATTGTACAGAGTAGAATGCAAATTACTTTTATAACAGTTCTAATGTGGTTGCAATGTTAATTCAACCCTTGAGAAATGATTATATTGGATTTTTCTAGTATTTCATTTTCAGAAATCAATTGTAGATTTTCAAAAATGCACGAAAACAAAAATGTTCAACAGATATTTTTTTGGTATCTCAGCAAAGAGAAAACTTTTTTCTAACAATTACCAAAATAACACCTGCCCTTGATTCAATGTCTTTTCCTTTGTTTAACAAGAGATATTGGAAATCGTGAAAGAGATCTTAGTAACTTTATTTTACTACTGAACAATTCCAAATAATCAAACAATCACTGATCTTTTTTTCTCTTGAGTTAGAATTTTTATTTGTAATATTTCACAGCAGTCAATTCTAAGAACCAACCAACCATAAATTTAGCAGCCATCAAAGAGTGCCAGTAACATCTAAGATTGTATGCTCTCTTTCTTCTTTCACACAATAGTATTTGCATTACTTATACATCTGTTTCTGCCTGTCTACCCACTAACCTGACTAACTACAAGCATGTCTACTTACCTGTCTGTCTACCTACTTGCCTGCCCACCTGTCTGTCTCTTAACCTATACTCATAAAAGTTTACAAACTGAATGCAAACCATTTTGAAATTAAGATAGCTCCTCAGGTTATGAGAAATAAGTAATGGAGATATTTATAAGATATTTTAACAGCTCCTCTTTGACTAACTGCTATACATCAGAAATTCCACATGCACATACACAAAATATAATTACTTAAGTTCTATTTTAACTACTGTTGATGAGAAAAATTTGCAACTTAAGCATGTGATAGAAAATAGAAAAAAAACAGATACAATTAAAAAGAAAAAAAATTACTTACAAAGGACTCAAAACTTAGCTATGACAAAGGTTTATTTGTTAACATATAGCTTTTAAAAGTGCATATGAACATCATTTCATTTTAGTTGATGTGTCACAGAAAATACTATCTAATTACTAAATTTTGCTGACTAGCTTTTGTTTCATCATTTTTACACTTTGCATACCATCATAAATTTAACATCTGTTGTTCTATGTTGGTATGCATTGGATAGAAATATAATATTCTGAGTAGATTCCAAACACATTTTTTTTCACTCATCAAACCTCATTTATTTACATAACATTTATATCAGCATACATCTGCAACATAAACCAACTCCTGCACTGCCCAGTCACTTTCAACTTGTTAGCACACTATGTTTTTCACAAATTAACACTAGATATCCAATGGACCAAATACAACTTGCTTATGGCAGCATCACTTCATTGCTGGTTTCACCTAAGCTTTGAAGAGGTTTAATGGTTGTTAGGAACTGAAGTATTTACAGAAGAAAGTCATATTGTAATGCAGTCTTTGCTTTCTTTAGAATGTGAACTAGCCAAGACAAATTCTGTGATGATGAGGCCTTACATTTGCAGTAATCTTGAAGATTTTAGTTGCATGCTGTTCATGTTTAGTGGAACGGGTGTGATAATGTTTTCTTGATATATGAAGTAATGAAGTCATTTTACTGCTGGAAAATATCAACATTGATACGATGTTCCCCATTGGAAGTGGTTTCAAAGATTCTCTTTATAGAAACAGTGCAGATTTGGTGTAAGATGCTGAAGTACTGATGCTTAGAGTGGCATCATCTGTGTTGGAGATTATGGTAGGTAGGTTGCTGATATATAGATAGAAACTGTAAGTGATGAAACTGAAAAATGGACCACATCTGGATTGATAGAATGTGGGTGTGAGAGAGAGAGAGAGAGAGAGAGAGAGAGAGAGCTTCATCAGCACATGTCAAGGTAGCTCAATCTAATAGAAAACCATTGATCCAATAGATGAGAGATGGATGGACCCCACAGGTGGATAGTTTTCAAAGAAGATTTGTGAGGTTATTAAGTAAATGATTTAACTCCAACGGTATAGATCTTGCAACACACTATAGAATAGACCTTACAACACACTCTCCTGGTTGTAAACATTCAATATCACAACAAAATACATTAAAAACATACCATAACAGTGTCTTAAATGACTTCAAAAAGTTCTAATCATTTTCAAATCATCTAAATTTCATACTTTTTTCTTGATGTACAGTATGAATAAACTGGGAAATGTTTGAGTTCAAATTCAGGGCAACATACTTAATTCTACATGCTTCACTTCACCAAGATGTCAAGAATAGGTAAAGATCAAGTGGAAGTATCATTTGTTCATTAAAATAGAAAGCCAGATTGGAGTGTGTGTGTGTGGGTGGGTGGGTGTATATATGATGGACTCTCTCATTGAAGACAATGTATGAGCGTTCAGCTTTTGCCAAACAATCTGCACAGATGATTCGTTTATAGTGATCAAATGTTCATGCTGCACACTAGCTCACTCTCCTTTAAATCAACATTGTCTGAACAGGTGCACAGTGTACCACGTGTCAGGTATTGAAGTGATTGCAGAACAATGTGAGATGAAGTGTTTTGCTTAAGAACACAATGCACCACCCAGTCTAAGAATTGAAACCACAAGCTAGTGATCATAAGTACAACACTCTAGTCACTAAGCCATGGACCCTCACTATATATATATACATATATATATATATATATATATATATATATATATATATATGGGAGAATGTACGAAAAAAAACAACAACAGACGAGGACAGGTGGTGTAAACAACAAAAGGATGTATTAGTATGACGCTCGGGAATACGGAAAGTCTTTAACGTTTCGAGCTACGCTCTTCAACAGAAAGAATACGGAGAAAACAAGGAGAAAAACACGGAGAAAAAAAATTGAATGGTGTTTGGTCAACGATCTATCATAGCTTATATATATATATATATATATATATATATACGCACATACACACACACACCAACATATATATATATATATATATATATATAAGGCACGTAAAAGCACCCACTACACTCTCGGAGTGGTTGGCGTTAGGAAGGGCATCCAGCTGTAGAAACTCTGCCAAATCAGATTGGAGCCTGGTGGAGCCATCTGGTTTCACCAGTCCTCAGTCAAATCATCCAACCCATGCTAGCATGGAAAGCGGACGCTAAACGATGATGATGATGATGATATATATATATATATATATATATATAAGTCACAATATATGGATTCAAATAATCCAATAGTACTCATAAAAAAAGCACCTTAATGTATCATTGTAGAAATCATATAGAATATATAGTAATATACAAAAGAAAAGGATAAAGAGTGCATAAAGTCATAACTGACAGAGAAATATTTTGATGAACTTTTATTTAACAATAAGCAAAATTTAACAAAGACTTTCTTTCACCTGATGATGTAGCTCAAATTCTGCATTAATTTGAACAAATTTTTTGCATTTTGCATTAATGCAGACATGTAAGTAATTCATTTATTATCAAATATGATAATATAAATTATTTGCATATTTTTGAATTACGAAACAAATTTGTCATGATATTATGATTTTTCTTATTATTACATAAAAGTTTGTCAAAATATTTCTGTCACTTATGACTTTATATATATATATATATGTATATATATATATATATATATATATATACGAAATAACTGAGATTCAGTTGAATTAGGTACTTAAGTTGAAGCACCAAGTCAGTCCAGTATTATCCACACAGCTCGAAGTAAGGTGAATAAAATCAAAATAAGCAACAGGATATCAAGTAGTGATGTAGTACGACCGTTTCAAGTGGCTCCATTTAATTGAACAATGCAATCATTACATCAATTTAAATGCAGGGTTATCCTCAGCTGCATAAATAAATAAATAGAATTTTAACCAGTTGGACACATTAATATAATTTTTCTCAAATACTTTAACAGAGCAAGAAGATGATAGAAAATAGAAGAAATTTATGTTGTCGCAATTGTGGCTAAAAACAGTCTACACTTCCAAGAATCGCATGAAGCCCATTGGGGCCATAGCTTGTAAAGGATTGTGATTCATTACTAATTCATTTATCTCTTTATCAACTACTAAATCTAAGAGGACTAGAGGACTGTGTCTGTTTAGAATAAAGGGCAAGAGTGAGTTGACAGCTCATGGCTAGGTATGGTCATAAATATTATATGACAATATTTATGACCATACCTAGCCATGATTTGTCAACTCACTCTTGCCCTTTATTCTAAACAGACACAGTCCTCTAGTCTTAAATTTAGTAGTTGATAAAGAGATAAATGAATTAGAAATGAATCACAAACCTTTACAAGCTATGACCCCAATGGGCTTCATGTGATTCTTGGAAGTGTAGTCTATTCTTAGCCACAATAGCAACAACATGAATTTCTTCCATCTTCTTGCTCTGTTAAAGTATTTGAGAAAAATTATATTAATGTGTCCAACTGGTTAAAATTCTATTTATTTGTGCAGCTGATGTAATGATTGCATTGTTCAATTAAATGGAGCCACTTGAAACGGGTGTACTGCATCACTACTTGATATCCTGTTGCTTATTTTGATATCTATATGTATATATATATTTATATATACAGGGTGCATAAGATATTTGAGGACAGATTTATGTTTATAAATAAACAGATTTATAATAACAGATAATAACTTTATTTCTCAAAAAATGCTATGAGGATAAAAATAAACCTTCTTTTCTGTAATGTTATTCAATAAAGCCACATTCAGCTTCAACAACTGCTTCTATATGAGATCTAAATCATCTACATGCTCGAATCAAGTGGTCCTGGTTCATTTTGGACATTACTCTGACTATGGCAGCTTTCAAAGAATCTTTGGTGTTATAGGCATATTCATTGACCTCTCTCTCAACAACACCCCACATGTAATTGTCCAATGGATTGAGAACTGGGGAATTAGGAGGCCAAATGTTAGGGGTTATGTGATCATGGAAATTTTCAGCCATCCATTCCTGTGTTACTAGAGCCATGTGTGATAGTGCAGAGTCTTACTGAAACACATATGGCCTTCCATTGCATACACTGTCTATCCAGGGCTTAACAGTTGTTTCCAGAACCACATTCGGATGGTGTGTTTTATGTGCTACCAGCATTGGGAGCCAGTCAGGTGACTCTGGTAGTGACCCATGCATGACTGAATGGTGCTTACTGTGTGCCACCAGCACTGGTAACAGCCACAACTACAATTTCCAATTGATTGTGATTTGATTTGATTTTGATTTACTTGACTCAATAGGTCTCCTCAATACATACACATATATACAGGGCGTGTAAGATATTTGAGGACAGATTTATGTTTATAAATAAACAGATATATAATAATAGATAATAACTTTATTTCTCAAAAAATGCTATGAGGATAAAAATAAACCTTCTTTTCTATAATGTTATTCAATAAAGCCACCTTCAGCTTCAACAACTGCATCTATATGAGATCTAAATCATCTACATGTTCGAATCAAGTGGTCCTGGTTTATTTTGGACATTACTCTGACTATGGCAGCTTTCAAAGAATCTTTGGTGTAATGGGCGTGTTCATTGACCTCTCTCTCAACAATGCTCCACATGTAATTGTCCAATGGATTGAGATCTGGAGAATTAGGAGGCGAAATGTTAAGGGTTATGTGATCATGAAAATTTTCAGCCATCCATTCCTGTGTTACTAGAGCCATGTGTGATAGTACAGAATCTTACTGAAACACTTATAGCCTTCCATTGCATACACTGTCTATCCAGGGTTTAACAATTATTTCCAGGACCTCAATGTAGGTGGTGGAGTTAACTCTAAGGCCTTGTGGAAAGAGGTAAGGAGGCAGCACACGTCTTTCGTTGCTGACAACCCCTAAAACCATGATAGTTGCAGGAAATTTTGTATGCATAACACTTGGAACTTCAGAAGGGTCTGCACATAACCAACTGTCATTTCTTCTATTAACTTTTTGATCTTGGTCAAAGTTTTTCTCATTTGAGAAAAACCAAATCAAATCTTCTGCTGGATTTTTCAGTTTGTTTAAGAGCCTTTTAGATCTGATGTAGTGATTTTCTTTTGCTTTTTCTGACAAATTGACCTTTCCCAGGAGTGGCTGTGTGGTAAGTAGCTTGTTTACCAACCACATAGTTCAGGGTTCAGTCCCACTGCATGGCACCTTGGGCAAGTGTCTTCTACTATATAACCTGTTATGTGAGTCAGCAATCCAGCTTTAAAGTTAATATATTATCAAGGATTATATACCCTAGTGTACAATGTAGATTTTAAATAGATAGTTTGGTTAATCTGGGTACTTTAATTTAACTTAAAATTGCACTGTGATGTTAAATTATGCTCTATGGTAAGTGGGATGGTTCAGGGAGGTAATAACATGTTAGGTAGGTCAGCTAAAAACCTGTAATGTGGGTATTAGCAGTATTTAGAGAATAAGAATTTATCTTTATGCAAACGTTATATTATTCTCATCTTGTTTATTAAGTAATTCTGATTTGGCATTAAATTGAAGAATTTCTCATTTATGCATAAATTACAGCGGTTATTATTAAGGTTATATGAAGATGCTTTGGCTAGTATACGTCATTCTAATCTATAATTAATATTATTGTCTTTCAGTTCCCAGATGTAACTACTAAGTCCTGTACAGTTCGCTTTACTTCTATTTCTGAAACTTGAGCGATGGGAATTATATCTAAGTTTCATTTCATTTTTAGTTGCTCCAGTATAAGTTTTCTTGTAATTATTTGAGAGTGCGTCACATTAGTAGATTACGTTTTTAGTTTTACATTTATTTAAGAATTCACAAGTATTTTTTTTTTATATCTGCAGTCACATAGATTAGTAAGACAGTCTGTACCTATGATATGTTGAGAGGGATTATTATTTATAAGGTGGGTATACGAATTTTTAGAGGGCGAGTTATTTGGGGAATCACTTATTATATCATTCGACTGACTGTTGTTTTTTATTGCTATTCTTCCTAGTTTCATAGAAGGCATCTAGCTTTTTAACGTTGACAGAGGCTATAATAGTAGCTAGGTTGCTAGTCAGGCTATGGCCTACTCTAATTTTATTACTAAAGAGTTTTTAGTATTTGGTATTCATATTAAAGTGCTCATTTATAAGTCTCATAACTTCTTCGACTAACACCAGTCAACTAGTCATTTTCCCCACTTACTGCTCCGTTCATCTAATTGAAGAAACGTACACACACAAGGAACCCAAAAAGTCACTAAAATGTAAACCTAAAGACTTAACGAACTTTTTCCTTTTCCTTTCTTTTCCCTTTTCTCCAGTTTATATTCCTCTAAATCGTTCTGACGATGTTTGTTAAATTGAACGAGATAAATTAACTGACTTTTTAATAGCAATGATCAACTTCTCGTTGTTAATTACTGCTCCATTTCTTTTCTATATATATATATATATATATATATATATATATATATATATATATATATTATATAAATAAGGACAAGATCGATATTTAAAATATTGATCTTATCAAGTGGTCAGCATGGGAATAAAAACCATCAAAGGTAATAATTATTTAAAATTATAATACAGGGTATCAAGAGATACCACCATGCTGAAAAAATAGCAGTCAAATCCTGACTCTAAAACCACAATAAATGTCCGCATGGCACGATTAGCGAAGACGAAGACCAAATGAACCAGTAAAAATTTTTACTGATTCATTTGGTCTTCGTCTTCGCTAATCGTGCCATGCGGACATTTATTGTGGTTTTAGAGTCAGGATTTGACTGCTATTTTTTCAGCATGGTGGTATCTCTTGATACCCTGTATTATAATTTTAAATATATATATATATATATAGGAAACCAACACCATCAATGAAGTTCACAAGAAAAAAAAACAGTGATCACAGCATAGTACAAGCATGCTGCAAATGGCAGGATAGGTGAATGAGTGGTTTTTTATGTATATATTTATATCATCTGCTAATATTATGGAAAAAACAGTTAACTATCAGTCCTTTGTGTCCCTTTAAATATTTTGGAGCCATTTCTCCAGATTAATACAACAAAAGTATTTTTGCTTATAAAGTATTTCTGCTTAAATCTCTTATTGGTTGACTAATGACTATACACATTTTACAAAGTGAAGTTACAATACTTCTCATACACCCATCAGATCCATAAAAACACTCATTTATTTTTATATTCTGGCTTAAAGGCTTTCAGAATCCAAAAGTTATTCCCTTGAGTTTTTTTTTTCTTTTTTTATTTTTATTTTCCTCTCTTACTCTGATGTAAATCTTCTTTCCAATATCTAAGAAGCATACACTCTTTCAACATTATCATTTATTTCACTCAGAAATGTCAAATAAATGCATTAAATCCATAGTCTATTGGAATGATGCCAAAATATGTGACATATGTTTTGACAATTGTCAAAAATTCTTCTTCCGCTAGCTTTACTGCTAACAGATTTCTTTAGATATATCATATTTCTTTCATACCTATTTTGACTCTTTATCATTAATCCCAAATGAAATGGTTTAAAGAATTTTTTTTTTATAAGTGTGAACACCTGAGTGCATAACTATACTACATAATGTATCAGACTATGTAAAACAAGATTTAAAGGGGTAGAAATAAATTTGGAGCAACTTTTGATAACAGTGTTTGTAACATTATGTAAACTGCTAGCTGTGATAGATATGGAAATAAAACCATTTTGATCTTTCAGAAGGTCAAATTTAACAGATTTAGAATTAATGTTACTAGCAGCAAAAGAAAGAAAGTAATAATTTTTTGTTCATCCTTTAGAATATAAAAGCAGAAATGTATTTATATAAATGTCAGCTTCTGACCAATAAAATCTAATTATTCCAACATGATTTTTAACAGATATAATGTTAGAAGTAGGATAATGGTGGAAATAATTTTAGTATATTCTATATATATAATAAATGAAAGAAAATTGAAAGCTAAGGTAACTGAGTGAGGAAAGTAGATATAAAAAAAGAGCACAGTAACAAACTGATATTAGAAACATAAGTTATTAAAGATGAAAGGAAAATAGAGTATAGCATCAAACTTTTCATAGGAGCTAAACATATCTCCTCAATTCTTATGAGATATATTAACTTTCAAATGTAGACTAATGTTTTGCTTTCTTATAACTTTTGTTCTCATTTTTATTTTATTTTGTCCAGGCTTCTTCCTGCTATCCATGTATCTGTTATTCAACAAGAATTACTTTCAGGCTTTCAATTTTTATTAAAGTATTCATTACAAGAAACTAAAAATAACTATTAACTACCTCTTAAAAAAGTAGCTAATGAAAAACAATTAGCTACCACCTAATTTCTTAAAGACATATTTTAATTTCTTTTTCTGGAGTACTGATCAACTCTTATATTATTCATCACATTTGTGCACTAATGACCATAAAAACAGTGTAAGTATTCCATTTCTTCCTTCCTATAATCAACTAAATTTACATTTCAATGTAGAGCAATCAGTTGCTCCAATTGTTGGGGCCAAGGAATTTTGCTTAGTGAAAACACTTCTTTAACATAACTCAGAATGCATCCCAATGATTGGCCCTTCTCTTCATGGTTAGAAGTTACTCCAGTTCCCAACAATTACTGATACTATACAAAGCTCAGTTGAGGTCCATAACAGAATTGCAATCACATCTAGAGTAGTACAACTGCTGCTGCACACACATACACACACACACACATATCCTAGACTACATCCAGAAAAGAGTCATTCACTTGAATGCTAGCATAAAGTAACTCACTGACATGCATTCCAGTCTCCGACCCATAAGTATACTGTCCCATTTTCTGCCTTCTCTAATGCTACTATAGTGGCCACAGCCCTTCAGAGTTGCTGCTCCATCTTTCATCATCTTTGTTGTGTTTAACCACCACCACCACCACCACTCCAAATCCAGCAATCATCACTACACTCAGTCCTTCTTCCCAAAACATCAGTCCTCTGAAATTCCCTCCCTGCTCCTGTCCTTCCCACTGATGTTGACTTAACAAAAATTCAAGAAGAAAATTAATGACATTAGTTTCACCAATCGAGAGCCTATGAAGGGTATGAGCATTGCCCCTGCCTCCAGACTCAGCAATTAGAAAAACAAAATTACTGAATAAAAGTGATGAACTCAAACCTTAAATAAAGAAATGAAATAGTGATGTACCATTAAGAAAATAGCAGTAACTAAATGAAGAAGAGTATTATAACATTACAAAAATCATTACAGGGGTAGGAGTGGCTGTGTGGTAAGTAGCTTACTTACCGACCACATGGTTCCGGGTTCAGTCCCACTGCGTGGCACCTTGGGCAAGTGTCTTCTACTATAGCCTCGGCCCGACCACAGCCTTGTGAGTGGATTTGGTAGACGGAAACTGAAAGAAGCCTGTCGTATATATATATATATATATATGTATGTGTGTGTATATGGTTGTGTGTCTGTGTTTGTCCCCCCAACATCGCTTGACAACCGATAGTGGTGTGTTTACGTCCCCGTAACTTAGTGGTTCGGCAAAAGAGACCGATAGAATAAGTACTAGGCTTACAAAGAATAAGTCCTAGGGTTGACTTGCTCGACTAAAGTCGGTGCTCCAGCATGGCCACAGTCAAATGACTGAAACAAGTAAAAGAGTAAAAGAGTAAAGAGAGTAAAGACACCTGATGATGAGAAAAGAATGTGGCTGCTGAAATCTTGTAACAAATAATAAAGAAGCAGATAATAGAGGATTACTTATATCTGGTGCTGAAAGTTTTGTCTTGTGAGCCCAATCTCTCATTTTTTTATTTGTTTTTCAAATTGAGCTCTTGAGTTCAATTTCACAGCATGGTACCTTGGGCAAGTGCCTTCTACCATAGCCTTAAGGTGACCAGTTTGGTAGACAAACTGTACAGAAGCTGTGTGTGTGTGTGTGTGTGTGCTCATGCATGCATGCATATGTCTGCATACATTACCACTGTTTGGACAGCACTGATATGCTTATGTCCCACATAGACAATAAATTTGGCAGCTGGACTGTCCAACATGCAAAACTATGGAATAAAGTGTCTTATTGGAAAATATGGTTAGTTGCAATCATAAAGAGCATTTTCCAATCATAGACTACTGCCTCAATATCTTGTCCATACCCACATGGAAAAAGTGAATATAAAAAACAATGACGATGATAAGGAGGCAGATGTAATAATGATGAAGATGATGATGATGATGATGACAACTATGACAACAATGATGAGGGTGAATATGAAAAGTAGATTATTAGATAAGATGCTGAACAACCATATCTCCATATTACATTTCAGGCAATTTGTTCACATTTTTGCTTAGACAATTGTTCATAACTCAATCTACTTAGCTAATGAATAGATTCTACACTTCTGAAGAAGTTAACTGTAACAGACTCACATGGTAACAAGGGGGAAATTTCTATTTGACTAACTTCTACAGAATTCAGAGCTGAGCTTCTATGGCTTGTGGAACATTTACTTCTGTAATTATAGACTTATAATTCTTTGTAATTTTGGCACAAAGTCAGCAATTTGAAGGGGAAGTCAATTACATTGAGCCCCAGGGCACAATGGTACTTATTTTATCAAACCCAAAAGGATGAAAGTCAAAGTTGACCTCAGCGGAATTTGAACTCAGAATGTAATGAATGGGAAGAAATACTGCAAAGCATTTTTGTTTCATGTTCAAACAATTCTGCCAGCTCTCCACCTTCATTTTATAAACTTTTAATACTAGTATATTGTAGGGATAGTAGTAGTGGCTGTGATAGCAATAACAATGATAATCATTTTGAAATGCTTATAAAGAATTACCTTTAGCCAACAAGTTTGTGCTAGAAAGATGTATAATGTGAAACAGATCCATCTCACTGGCTTATCTTTCAATGAAATAAGCTTCACATAATTATATACAGATAGGAAAGATTTTAACTTAATTCATCTTACATTATAGATAAATATGTTAAGAAATTTAAAAACAACATTAAAAATGTTGAAAGAAACTTTAACAGCAAACAAACATAAAGTATGTTCCTGCAGTGATAAGTCTAGAAGTACGATGCAAGGATTCAAAGATTCAAACAGAACCAGGTATATGGCTATCACATAGACAGTAGTTGAGTTTAGGGTATAAAATTAACCTCACTGTTCGTCTGAAAATTGAGGAATCACTATGGTGGAGACTATATCATAATTTATCAAATTCTCTGAAATTTGATAAATTATACATATGACTGGTTTGTAAAAAAAAAAAATATCATTTCTGCACAACAGAACTGATATGAGAAAATGCAAAATGTTTATTATTTACTATGGTGAATCATAGCTTAGTTTTGTTTATTTTTGGAACTGATCTGACCACATATCACTGCGCATATCCCAGATTCCAGAAGTACTAAACAGCATTGATATTTCCATCTGCTTATCTTCAATCACTTATCCTACTGCACTAGTTAAGCATTATCACTAGTGATTCCAACTTGATAACATTAACATTGTCTTTCTAAATACATTCCACAAGTTGACTTAAGAAACACACGATGTTGATGATGAACAATGCAAAATAACAGAAATTTGATCCTTCAAATCAGTTCAATATTTTCTTAAGTGCAAAATCAATATTAAATAAAAAGACATAGTTGATTCTATATCTATGCCACTTATGATACAATCACTGAAATTATACAACAGTTACATTTCATAACAGTAATGAAGTCTGCCTTGCTTTAACAAACATTTATAAACATCCATATAAGTAAATGCACAACTATTTAACAAACCATTACTCTATAGGAAAAATATTAACTCTGCAAGCAAGCCAGTGAAATAATCAAAGAATTATCAATAATCCTTTAATGAATCATCATCATCATCATCATTTTACGTCCGCTTTCCATGCTGGCATGGGTTGGACAGTTTGACTGAGGAGTGGTGAACTAGAACATTACCTCTCAACAGTAGATTATTGTCATTTTCAGATATAAAAATAAAATTTAGTTACACTACTATTACTGATAGTAATTAGTATTATTATTTTTAGCTACAGATAACTATTTTTAAAACAAAAGCATCAATAATGTTGATAATATTAACAGCAGCAAGAATTAGATCATGTACTGACTTCCTTTTAAATGTGAAAACAATTATCAGAAAATGCTTCAAAAATTAGGAGCAAGCTACTTGGAAGATGTTTTCCTACAATCAAAGTATACTATATTTTCTTTCATAGCAAGATAAGAAATTGTATCTTATATCAGTAAAACTAAAAGAAAGAAAGGTAAATGGTAAGCTAGTTATTTCCTGGTATTTAGTAGTCATAGTAATAGGCAGATTACCATCACATTTATGTCTTCAACCAAGCTAATGTTGTAGAACGAAAAAAATTCTTCATGTGATGATAACGTATCTGAACACCTAATAATTTGTAAAATTTAGAGCCTGGCTACATGACTCACAAAACTATTTTAAAAGAACTTTCCATTCATTTTAATGGATATCTGCATAATATTTTCTGGTCAACAACTTTTCGTGGTTCTCTCCAACTAGATAACAATGACAATGGGTGGTTAACATTTGTCTTAACCCTTTATCATTCAGATTACTCTTTCAAATATAATCCACATTGTTTTAAATTCCTCATGCAATATCTCATAGCTTTGAGATTTTGATGATGTAATTGTATACTTTTAGTGTGATATTGTAAGGGAGGTTTGAATATAAAACATGTAGAATATTTGGGCCAGATATGGCTAAGTTAAATGCTGAAAGATTAAATTGTTTCAGATTCATTGTTGGGGGAAGACAAAGACAGAAAGAAAGTGCCAAAGAAGATCCAGTTATGAGGATCGAGTACAGGGTGAGAGATGTGAATTTAAGAAAAGTTGAATACTATCAACAGGTCTAGGTTGAGATATAAAAGTGACACGTTCAGAACAGATACCAATGAGGTAGCAAATAAAGAATACAACACAATTAGTTGTAAAGTATTTCAAAGTCAAAAAGGATTCTCTTTAAACACATTAGTTGGATGTGATCTAGAATGAATGATTAAATTTTATTTTATTTTATTTTTATTAACAATTTTACAGCTTTTTTTTTTTTACATTAATTCTATTCTGCTTTGAGTTAAAGGGCTTAAAAAATCAAGTATATACAAGACTACTGAAGCATTTTGTTTCACTAAAATATCCTCTCTGTTGCCATCCTTGCAACAGCAGAGTGGTATATATATGATACCCGGTTTACAGCTTGGTTAACCAGGGATAAATAAATAAAATAATTCTTTTTACCATAAGTAAAAAGCATGAAATTTTGGAGGAAAGAGCAAGTCGATTACATTGACCCCAGTACTTAACTGGTACATGTTTTATCAACACCAAAGGGATGAAAGGTAATGTCGACTTCAGCAGAATTTGAACTCAGAACATAAAACTGGAAGAAATGCCATTTTGTCTGGCATGCAAATGATTCTGCTAGCAGAGATAAAGGTTGCAAATTCTTGAACTAACAAGAATTACCAAATAATTGTGTAATGATTACCAGGTGTAGAAGTGGCTGTGTGGTAAGTAGCTTGATTACCAACCACATGGTTCTGGGTTCAGTCCCACTGTGTGGCACCTTGGGCAAGTGTCTTCTACTATAGCCTCGGGCCGACCAAAGCCTTGTGAGTGGATTTGGTAGACGGAAACTGAAAGAAGTCTGACGTATATGTTTATACATATATATATATATGTGAGTGTGTGTGTGTGTATGTTAGTGTGTGTCTGTGTTTGACCCCCAACATCGCTTGACAACCGATGCTGGTGTGTTTACGTCCGCGTAACTTAGCAGTTCGGCAAAAGAGACCGATAGAATAAGTACTAGGCTTACAAAGAATAAGTCCTGGGGTCAATTTACTCGACTAAAGGTGGTGTTCCAGCATGGCCACAGTCAAATGACTGAAACAAGTAAAAGAGTAAAAGAGAACTATGCACCAAATCAATGTTGTTTAACTAATTTAATGACAAGATTGGGAAATACTCGGTGCAGCAGCAACACATTTAATATGGATTGGTGACAGAGGTTTATATAAATATGTAAGACATGTAACTTTTATGTATTGGAAACAAGATGGTACTTCCTGTACACTAATTCAATATTCTTTAACTATTACCATCACTAAAACTACAGTCTATATAAATAGACAGTAACTGTAGGATCTGCAAAACTATTAAATCTCCATATAACCTTGAAAACGTTTTATATACATGAACAATCAGCTTTGATATCAATATTACAGAGATTGTAATATTAGACATGCATACATATATTTATTCTTTCATTATTTTACTTGCTTCAGTCACTGAATTGTGGCCATGCTACAACACCACCTCGAAAGGTTTAGTCAGACAAATCAACCTCAGTGCATATTTTTAAGTTTGGCAATTATTCTATCAATCACTATTTTTATTTATTAATTTTTTTTTTTTTTTTTTGTCAAACTGATCTGCACACACCTGTTTGTATGAAGGCACAGTTCAGCAAGAAATTGCAGAACTTTCAACTGTCATCTAACAACAGGAGAGTATATAATGTGTGTGTGTGTGTGTGTGTGTGTGTGTGTGTGTGTGTGTGTGTGTGTGTGTGTGTGTGTGTGTGTGTGTAGGTGTAGTTGTGTGGTAAGAAATTTGCTTCCCAACTATCATCATCATCATCATCATCACCATCATCGTTTAACATCCACTTTCCATGCTGGCATGGGTTTGACTGAGGACTGGCAAGCCAGGAGGCTGCACCAGGCTCCAGTCTGATCTGGCAACGCTTCTACAGCTGGATGCCCTTCTTTATGCCAACCAGTCCAAGAGTGTAGTGCATGCTTTTTACATGCCACTGGCATGGGGGCCAGTCAGGCAGCACTGACATCAACCACGCTCAAATGGTGTTTTTTACATGCCACGGCACAGAAGCCAGTGAGACGGCACTGGCACAAGCCAGTCACATGGTACTGGCATCAACCACACTTAAATGATGTTTTTTATATGCCGTTCTGGACAAGTGTTTTCTCCAATGGCCTTAAGCCAACGAAGGCCTTGCGAGTGGATTTGGTAGGCAGAAACTGAAAGAAGCCCATTGCATGTGTGTGTTTGTGCACGTATGCATGTGTGTGCGTGTGTCTTTGTGTTTGTGTTGGTTTGTTTACAACTTCATAATTCAGCAGTTTGGCAAAAGAGACCAGAAGAATAGATACCAAACTCAAAAAAATAAGTGCTGGGGTTGATTTATTCAACTAAACCTTTCAAAGTGGTGGCCCAATATGGCAGCAGTCCATTGACTGAAACAAGTAAAAGATATGAGCAAAATATAATACTGAAGTCACCCAGTGGTACAGTTTATGCAACAAATAACAACAGAATTCTGAATGCAAATAAATCGAATGACTACAGCCAAAACCCAAGTCAATTTTGCTAAACTACTTGTCAATGAAATGAATGCTCACAAAATAATTGTATTGCATAGCTCAAATGAAAAGAGCGACTGCTATTAAAAGAATTTTTACAAGATTTCAATGAATAGATCTAAATTTCAAAAATACTCAACTCTGTCATGCAAAACTGCTAAGCAACACATTCTAAAGGTATAAATTCTACCATAACAAGAGCATTTCAAAAGAACTGATGCCTCAATGGATAATAATAATAATAATAATAATAATAATAACAACAATAAAGCAATCATAATGGTGATGACAATGGTACCAGACATAAATATTGTGTACAATGGAACTATAATCAGAATAAAATTCCATGCACAGAAAATAGTACATGCAGACACTATCTCAATGCTGACATACTAACAGAAAAAGAAAAAGTTCACAAGAAAACACTATGGTGATGGTGGTGGGTTTGGTGGTGGAGGTGGTGGCTGGTGGAATCAATAGTATGTCTATAAAGAGGAGAGTTAAAGGGCCACAGCAAAGGGTTTGGCAAAGAAAACCAACATTAGAGCAGGACACTTCATATTTTAATCATTAATGTTGTTTGTTTGTTTTTTCTCTATGTTTTTTTATAATGAAACAAAATACATCATAAGAATTTAGAAACTTGATAATGTGAAATAGCTCTTTTTTGAAACAGTGAATCTTGAAGTACATTAAGCTATAAATAATAGCGTGTAAATATCAGGCTAAAAAAAAAAACTTTTAAGAAGCCTTTGAATTTTTCTATCCAAAGGGTTTTTTTTAATCTAATATTATTTTACATGTTATTATTTATAGCTTTATGTGCTTCAAGAGTCCCCATTCCAAAAACAAGACATCATTTTTTTCAGGATGAAATAGGGGGTCTTAAATGTAGGTTTAAACCATAGATGACAATTTCTTAAATAGACATCAGCAACAATAATTATAATGTTGATTAGGATTACTTAAAAAGTATAAGATCTATGAGGAAAAAGGTAAAGAATTATGTAATATTTTGTAAGTGGCATGAGGCATTTCTAAAAAAAAAAAAACAACTGATTTCCAGAATAATAAAATTCATAAAAGAAGTTTGTGCTAAGAAGAGTGATAAATACTGATTTTTTGCATATTCTATTACCATTTATTTATTTATTTATTTATTTATTTACTTTACCTGAAGACAGCTATCATTAGTTTCCTCACATTTTACATTTTTCTGTACTAATTACTCTATATATCTAAACAACTCCCCACATTCTTCTGACAAAATACAGTAACATTGCCTCTAACTTACCAGTAAGTTATCTGAATAGCTGTTATAAACAGCAAAATTGGCTCTATTCTAACTGAAAGGCAGTGTATGAAAGTATAAAACAGTCTCTAGTAATTTGTAGGTATAAAGACCTTGCCTTGTCCAAGGAGAGTAGGACAAAATCAATCAAAGATGCTGTAAAACAATTCAAGAGTGCTGAGTTAAAAAGTCTACCAACTAAATGAGTCTGTATTTAATATATAAATACATTTAAGTCATAAGAAATCAATATAAACATATGAAACTTTAGGTTTATAAGAAAGATAAAATTCAAAGAAGGAATATTAAATTTATATTCCCAGAAAAATATATTTAGATAAAGTGACTCCAACTCCAGTAATTCAGTCCTTTGAACATCATTCACTAATAATAAAAATAGTAATTAATAATTTCAGAACAGTGAAAGATGGTAAGCTTGCAGAATCATTACCATACCAGGCAAAATGCTTAGCAGCATTTCATTCATTTTCACATTTGGAGTTCAAATTCTACTGAGGTCGATTTTGTCTTTCATCCTTTTGGGAATAAAATAAGTACCAGTTGAACACTGGGGTTGATGTAATTGACTTAATCCCTACCTTGTAACTGCTGGCCTTGTGCCAACAGTATGAAGCAGTGAGTTGGCAAAATTGTTAGGGCTTAGTGGTATTTCTTCTGACTCATTGCATTCTGAGTTCAAATTCCACCAAGGTCATCTTTGCTGTTCATCTATCCAGGGTTGATAAAATGAACTACCCATCAAGTACTGAGGTTGATGTAACCATAATAACCCTTCCACAAATTTCAGGCCTTGTGCCAATGTTAGAAACAAATTTTACATCAGCATAAACAAAGCAAATCAGTTTCAAATGAGAATCAAAACCAGGACACAGATAACTACAACTTATTGCCAAGTAGTAGTAGTAGTAGTAGTAGTAGTAGTAGTAGTAGTAGTAGTAGTGGCAGTGTTGGTAGTTTTAGTGGTACCAGCAGTAGTATAATAATGACTTTTTCCAGAGTCACTAGGTATTAAATCTATATGTAAAATGAATTACATGCTGTAATGTTCATACTTTTACTAAAAATAATAATACAGTATGTGTAATAAAAATGTTTAAGTCTATCATACACCTCTTATGGAAAGAATTTCTTTTAAGCTCCTAATGCACTAGAGTTCACTTCCAAAAGGTTAAAAATTTGGTTCTTTTAAAATTATTACTAACAATTACAGTAGAAAACCAGCAAACTATATTTTCACTGGTGATTCACACTAAGAGAATATATAAGAAATTAAGAAGTTTACAAATGCTTAGAATTTTTAACGATATCAGGTATTTTATATCAAAATTTCAGCTAATTATTCTAATCATTTTAAAAATTTCTCTTCTTAATAACTGTAAAAGTTATGTTTAATTTGATGGTGTTTTATTTTATTATATTATGTCGTGGATATGACTTTAAACTGTATCTGGTAGTGGGGCTCTGGTTTAGGAGTTACTGGGTTTCGAAGAGTGTGGAACCACCTCTTAGCTATTACTATTCCCAGGTCTACTCTGACCCAGGTGCCAGCTTTGGGTTAATTGGCATATTAGGGGTTGCCTATCAATGCATGTGAAGACAAGATTGCACAGGCTGTGGAAGAAACCTTCATAGCTCAACAGAGGGGAAGGTAGTTGCAGTAGTGCATTGTAGATTGCAAAGAGCATGACAAGACAACTAAGACATCTTGGTCATCTACTGCATCTATCTCTATCCCCAGTTGTCTTGCCTTGGTTTTGCCACTGGATTGAAGATAGACACGGACAAGAGAGTCAGGTTGATGGTGCACAACTCTTCTTCATATTAAACAAAGTCACTGTACAAATCATCAATCATCCCTAAGGGTGACAAGATGCACCTCTTCTATACCTCATCTCCCAGATCCTATACAAAATGCTCAATCCTTCTCTAAATCTGTCTCCATTTAGAATTCCCTTCACTCACACTTTTTTTTTTCTATTTTTTAATCATTAAAAACTCAAGACAAATATTACCCATATTAATCTCAGTTATTCTGAATAATTAATCTAAAAAAAAAAAACTATAGGCCCTCTTCAATAAAGAATGGGAAAAATTAAAGGAAATAGACAGGGTAAGGAATCATTTTCAGTGATACATTTATGAAGTGTCAAGCCTTAATGAAGCTCACCTACCCACAATAGGTACTCTGGAGATCTGATAGCATCATCTGGATCCAGTTATATAGGCACAATGACGATGATGATAAGTTCAAACTCAAACAAATGGCAGTGGAGCTCTATGGCAGTAAAATAAGAGCTAACTGATTTCTTGGTTCTGACCAAACAGTACAGACCCAGAAATTAAACCCAAAGAGCCATTCTGCTCTGTAGAGGAAAGTAAACAAATTACATTAGCACAAAATACAAAACAGTATCCACATCAATAACAACAACAACAGCAACAATTCTAACATTTTATTTATGAAGAAAATTTAACAATTTTTTTTTTTGTTTTTTGGAGGGACATGATTGTTTTATATGGAATTATTTAGGATACTAATGTAATTGCTATCCCACTTTCACCAAAAATATTTCAGGTGCAGTACCTACATGAACTTACTTCTTGATTTCTTAACGTTTTTTTTTACACCTTTCTCTCTCTCTCCCTCCCTTTTTCCTTCTCATTTGTTCTCACTTCCCTTCTTTCTCTCAGAGATGTAACAACTGCAAGCAATACATTTATTGCTGAAGACATGGATATTTCACCTGTAGGTCATTAGTCCTAACAAAATAGCAAAAACTATTTTGAGCAATGCTAAGTTCACTTATCCTACTTTGCTTTAGTTTATGAAACAAAATAGTACCACTCCTACCTCACAGTTGAAAAATCTGTAATTAATGAAACTATTCAGCTTTGCCAAACTATCTAACATCGAAAGAAAGTGTTTAAAACTTTTTAATTAATGTATATGATGTCACTGTTTCCAAATATGAGTTACTCTATTTCTGTTTACATATACACACACACACACACACACAAAATCTAAATACCTTGCAAAGACAACCAAGTAAGTATTATTTGAATCAATTAGGAATCAACACAGGGTTATCAGAATGTAATATCATTTTCAGAGAAAAGGTAGAAGTGTTATTTGATGAATGCTGTCAGAAAACCAGAAATTGATTAAAACAACTAATTAAGGTGCAATTAGAAGACAATATGATCATTTGAAATGTTTTTCATTTTGAAATTAACAATTTTAAAGATGACCTTGCTAAATACATTTTCAACCCTTTAGCATTCAAATCACTCTGTCAAATGTAATGCTTATTTATTCAAACTGTTTTGAATTGACTAAGCAATATATTGAAGCTTCAAGATTTTGATGATGATGTGACTGTTTATTTTTAGAATGAAATTGTAGGACAAATGTGAAAGGCTGGATCTGGTCAATTTGAACATAAAATAGGTAAAATATTTGGGCTTGATGTGGCTGGTTTAAATGCAAAGGATTAAACTGCTATTCACAAGATAGACATTTGCTCTTAAATGTTTTAAAAACATAGTAGGAGCTATTTATAAGCAGGGGCTCAGATGAAGATAATTTAACAATTTACAATAAATGTAAGCTTGTTATGTCTACTAACTGAAGACCCAGTAGCTATTTTGGTTGAAAGTAATCAGGTAATCAACTTGTGGTTTCTCTTATGTTGCTAAAAACTCACACATGTTACTCTTCTACATTTCAGTTATAAGATTATCATTGACATGTCACTTCAGTATATTACCCACAAACTTATCAGTTCTACTGTAAATGAACCTACTCAGATTTCTCAAGGTCTGTGGGGGGCTTATTAGCTATAGTTTTCTTCCTCTTCACAGAGACCTATATATTTTTCGCTTTAAAAAAATGTTGGACTACATTAAGCTGTACACCAAGTACTAAATACCACAAAGCTTAATTTTTTAATCAAGTAAGAATACATTTAAGAATGGAGGCATATCTCAACTTAGCTCATTTCAGGTTACATCTTTTTCAACTTTACATCATTTTTTTTTTCTTAAGAAATAAACCTCAACTTCAGTTGATTTATTCAACTTTATATTGGTCTCAGCAAACATGTTTAAAAGCACAAAAAAATAATAAAAAACACTTAAAAACCAACACTGAAATGGAGAAACCAAAACAAATACATGTGAAAACATACAAACAGATATAAAACAGATATAAGCTAACAGATTTTTTAAAATGATTTTTTCATGTTGTGCCATTTTTCAAGTTGTTACATATTATGAAACCAATAATCAACGTAATTTGAAGTAAGCCTATGTAAATAAATTCCATAAACTTTTAGTTTTTAAATTTGTATTTCCTGGTTTCCTTAGTTTTATTATTTCATTTTTATAAGAATTCATCAACACTGTTCATGTTATGACTGCTGAATTGTTGAAGTAACCACAAATTCTGAATCCTTTTATTTATTTTGTGTTCGGAAAACAAATACAATAAAATGTCATTATTGATAGTTAAAACTGTGCTTAATTGATGACGATTGAATGTTTAAATGAACCCAAATTCCAATGCAGTCACCCAAGATTTTTTTTTTTCTAATTTACAGTATGAAATTAAAAGGCATGAGAAATTTCATGAATGAAAGTGAAATAAACGAAATACAAGACGATGAAATTTAGTGAAAGATTTATAAACAGTAATGGAGACAAGAATGCGTAAACCAGGAAGTGAAAATACTAAAAGTAGGTTTATTAGTATAACTAGTTTGAAGAAGGTTATATTTTCAATGCACCATAATTTGCAGCCACTGTTATAAATATTGTTGTTCTTAATAGCAATGTCACTTTCCTGTAATGTTCGAATACCCGGAAAGAGAATTGGAATTTATAAAGGTGATGGCAATAAAGACAAGTTTGACACAAAGTTTTACAACAATAAAAAATAATTGATTCTAAGTATAGTATTTAGTTACAAAGACTTACACAGCTAACACTAATTAATCCTTTTAATATCACTTTTAAGTTTTAACACAAGGCCAGCAATTTTGGGGGAGGGATAGGCCAATTAGATTGACCTAGTTTTTAACTGGTACTTATTTCATCAACCCTAAAAAGGATGAAAGACAAAGTTGCTCTTGATGGAATTTGATTAACCCTTTCAATTTTAACCTCTAAAATTTGAAAAAGAAACTGCTTATTTTAAAATGTTCATATATATATATATATCATCATCATCGTTTAACGTCCGCTTTCCATGCTACCATGGGTTGGACGATTTGACTGAGGACTGGTGAAACCAGGTGGCAACACCAGGCTCCAATCTGATTTGGCAGAGTTTCTACAGCTGGATGCCCTTCCTAATGCCACGCAAAAAATTTCCATTGTAATTTTCTGGTGTTTAACTTTTGTTAAGCCAGGGCCCAAACACAAGCTTGATACACCAATTAATGAAATAGTTATTTTACTAAATTTTTCAAATTCATCTTCATCACCACCATCATCATCATCATTGTCACCATTTTATGTCCACTTTCTGCACTTTTAACATGGGTTGGATGGGTCATTTCTGTTCTTCCAGATGGGTTAGGAGACTAAATTTTGCTTGTAAGTTTCATTTTTTTACTTGGTTTCTATAACTAGATGCCCTTCCTAACATAATCATGTTCCAGAGTGCTTTTTATTGTGGCATCGGCATAAGAGAAGACACAGGTGAGAGAGAGTGACAGAAAGTGAGAGATAAATAAATGCCAATACCAAATGGCCAATGGAGAAAATAGGTGGAATGTATGAGGTGCACGCAGACTTGATGAGGTGCTATAAAAATATACCTGAAGATGTTGAGAGTGCTGGATAATAAGGATGAAAGAAAGAGAGAGAGAAGTAGCACATTGAGTCAGATACATTCCATGGTATACTTAGTAATATGAGAAATAATGTATAGTATGGTGCGCTGAAGAGGCTCAACTGTTATCCTTAATCACACCAGAAGTATAGTACAGTGAGGGTGAAGAGAGGAGTGATCAAGAGCTGGGCAATAAGAGAATGAGAACTGGATGCATGATTGATAAGTGATAAAGGTAGACACACTAGAGACATGGATGACAGTGGCATAGATAAGATAATGATAAAGGAATGTAAGATAAGAGGGGTAAGTGACAGATAAGTAGATGAGAGATATGTTGGAGAGATGAGAGAGGAAGCAAACTGAAGATGTCATCCTGACATTATGCGTATGTATACACACACACATGCACACAAACACAAACACACACACACACACATACACACACACACACAAGCACAGACACACATATATATATATATATTCCTGTATCAACCAAACTATTAGATATTACACACTGCTGGTCACAATGTGCTATATTGTAGTATTGTACCGTTCAAATGATGCCATCTCAATGGCTAGAGAGGCAGGCCAACATTCCCTCAAACAGGTTGCCAATCCATTGCAGGGTTAGCCATTTACAGCTGAGTGGACCAGAGCAAATATGAAACAATGTGTTTAGCTCAAGAACACACTGCCCACCAATCTTGGAGCTGAAACCAAGATTACAAGATTGTAAGTGCAATATTCTAACTACTAGTTCACATGCCTTCATATATATATATATATATATATATATATATATATATATATATATATATATATATATATATAAGTCAGTAAATAGTGGGGTTGTGTTAACCGCACGTGGAGAAATAATAGGAAAATGAAAAATAATAATAAGGCAGAATGCTAAACTGGAAGCATATTTTAATAAAGATTTCTAACCGGCTTTCATTGCGAAGCAAATTTTCAAGAAGAGGGAGAATGAAAATGTTTTTTACAAAGAAGTACAAGATGAAGAAGATAATATATAAAAAAATAATATATAAAAAAATAAATATACCAATACATTATATTGTCTTTGAGCTTTTGAAGTTCAATTGTAATTCATGTACATAATGCTTGGAAAAATAAGGATGCATGAGAATTGAGAGTTGTGTTAGGTTTAAAATAAGGGGCTAAAAGTTTGTGTTAAGCAGGAAGTGTGGTGTCAAAACAGGAAGTGTGTGTAAGGGGAGACAAATGTTTTTAGTTGGAGTTATGAACTCTTTTTCAACAGGAAGTTTATGTCTGTTCTTATTTCTCTAGGAACATTATATGATGTTAAACCATAATGTGTGAATGAGGAAGATACTAAATTTAGATGTAATTTGCTTCAGTTAAAATCCAGAACTCCAGTTAAAATAAAAAGACAATGTAACCACAAGCTAACATCAGGCTTTGAAGAGTTAAAAATACAACAATAATAACAACAAAAACAACAACAACAACAACAACAACAACAATAATAATAATAATAATAATAATAATAATAATAATAATAATAATAATAATAATCCTTTCTACTGTAAGCTAAAGGCCTGAAATATAGGGGAGGAGATTAGTCAATTACTTCGACTCCAGTGTTTCACTGGTACTGATTTTATTGACCCCAAAAGGATGAAGAGCAAATCAACCTTGGCAGTATTTGAACTCAGATGAAATGCCACTACCATTTTGCCTAGTGTGCTAACAATTCTGCCAGCTCACTGCCTTAAATAACAAAAAATAATAACGGTTTCAAATTTTGCCACAAGGGCAGCAGTTTTGGGGGGAGGAATGAGTCATTAACAACAACCACAGTGTTCAACTGGTACTTATTTTATCAACCCCGAAAGGATGAAAGGTAAAGTCGACCTTGAACTCAGGACACAGTGACAGGCAAAATACCGTTAAGCATTCTGCCCAGCATGCTAACAATTCTGCCAGCTTGCTGCCTTAAATAATAATAATAATAATAACAATAGTAATAATCCTTTCTACTATAGGCACAAAGTCTGAAATCTGGGTGAAGGGGATAGTCAATTACATCAACCCCAGTGTTTCACTGGTACTTAATTTATTGACCCCAAAAGGATGAAAGGCAAAGTCAACCTCAGTGGAATTTGAACTCAGAACGTAGCAACAGGCAAAATACCACTAAGCATTTCATCCAGTGTGCTAACGACTCTGCCAACTCACCACCTTAACAATAGTAATAATGATAATAATGATTCTTTCTAATTTTGGCACAAGGTCAAACATTTGGGTGGGAGAGCAGCAAATCGATTACATCAACCACCAAACTTGCCTGGTACTTTATTTTATTGACACCAAGAGAATGAAAGGCAAAGTCCATCTCGGCAGTATTTGAACTCAGAACATAAAACTAGAAGAAATGCTATAAAGCATTTCGTTCAGTGTGCTAATGATTTTGCCAGCTCACTGCCTTAATAATAATAATAAATAATAAGAGAAAAATAATGAGAAAAAAAAAATTTGCTGTACAATTTATCTTTCAACCACCAGAGAGAAGGTGGATCAAAATAAAAAGAAGAAAGAAAAGAAAAAGAGTAAGTAGGACATGCACTGAACAGTTTTGGGCTTCAAAAAAGATGGCAAGGTATGAGCGAATGGAATAGTTGTTTAAAAAAACATTGCTACAGCTTTACTGTTATTGCTGCTAAACTTAGCACAGTTTAAATATACTAACATTACTGTTTAGTAAAAATGCCATTAAAAATAGACATTCTGCTAGGAAAGGTATTGTATATCAATTGAAAGGCTGTTTCTTTTTCAGATAGTTCACACTGCAGAAGAAAGGTACATCTCTTCCACGTGATGCAACGAGAGTTAAACGTGATAATGAAAAAAAGTAGGTATATGACAGTTCCTGTTGAACTTTTTATAGACAGCTACGTTACAATGGCTGAATTCCAAGTGAATTTCCTTTACTTTGTCTCCACCGAGCTGATAAAGAGACTGTGCAGCTGTGAAAACCGTTAAAAAGTTTTAAATAACTGGAAATTTATACAAGAATAGGAGAAGAGAGATAAATTTTAGCAGATATCACATGAGGATGGTAAAAGCAACCATATTCATAGGTACTTCAACAAAATTTTTATCTGAAAAAAATGCTCATATTTAACGCAGTAATGGAAATTTATATTATTTATAAAATAAAGATAAAGTTGGGATCTAAGAAACTGAATAAAATGTTAAATATAGAACCGATTCAATGGGCTGTTGTAAATCAATTTCTTCCAAATAATAATGGTTTCTAACAATGTCTGAAATTTTTAGGAGTAGGAAAATGGAAAGTTATGGTATCCAGGTCTTTCCTCACAATAGCAGAAAATACAGTGAAACAACTTCAAGCAGGATGTAATTTTATTGTCCACAAACTTATTTCTGTATAATATCTATTACTGTATTTTCTGGCATACAAGTCAAACTTTTGGGGCTAAAATTTACTGCCAAAACTTATCCACCAAGATGACTTTGGAGGACCAAAAATTTCATGTAATGCAGTCATAACGTGAACAGCAGGATTTGGGAAGATAATGACATGTTTACAGTATACATTACATCAACTTGTATGCTGGAAAATATGGTAGTTTATTTCGAATAATGATTTCTTCCTAAAACACTGTTCAATACTTTTATGGGTTGGTGGTATGGTTCATTGAATCAACTCCAGAGTATTACTAGAACTCCTTTGATCACTCTTTGAGGAATAAAGGGTTAAAGTTAACAATGATAGGATTTGAACCCAGGTTAAATAGACAGAACTAAATATTTTCAAAACATATGAGACTTGTCAGGGAAGTTAGAGTTTGTATTGAGTTAGGAATGATCTGTGCTTTCTGGAAGTAATTATTAATCATGAACCAAGGAAGAAAAGAAGTTCAGAATATACTAGCAGGGAGATGCTTCAGCTTGAAACTCTGGCTGGGATCCTAATTATCTGGTAGCAGGTCCCCACAAGTAAACCATTTTACCAATTGGTATCCTTTCACTAGAAAGTACACTGCTACTGAAGGTTGGAAATAGTCTAAGTTTAAATTCTGCCAAGATCTCAAAAGCCCAAGTTTTGGATCACTTACACAATACAAAAACAGTCAAAAAAGGAAATTTGTTTTGCTTATTGGTTTAGTTTCAAATAATTTTACAAGAGTTGCAGCTAAAACTAATTAAGTTTAACTCATTAACAACCAGCAGAAGAAAGAGAGCATGTGGTATAATTTCTTTTTCCCATAATAAAACTATTCGCAGAGTCATATTTCTTAAAAGCTACTTTTTTTAAACTTTTATAACGACATGGTAGTTTTTTTTTTTTTTTTTTTTAGTTAGTCATGTATCTTCTCTACGGCAAGACACCTGTTCTGATCCTTGTATTATACTCTTTCCCCTTAACACCTGGCATAAGCCACCTGCTGGTCCTCTCAACTCAATCAAGAGATTTTGTCTTTTAGGTCTGGTGACATGAAAAAGCACCTAATACACTCTGTAAACTGGTTGGTGTTAAGAAGAGCATCCAGTCATAGTAATCATGCCAAACAGACATTAGAACTTGACACAGTCCTCTGACCTATTGAATCTTGCCAAGCCATCCAACCCATGCCAACATAACGTACGGATACTAAATGTTAATGATGATTAGTCTGGAGGAAGAAGCAGTACCAACAGCCTTCAAAAATCGTCAAAGAATAGTTTATATATCTTTTAAATAATTATAAATCAACAATCACAGGGAGAAAACTGTGCAGATAAAGAATTTCAGAGGGGATCATATTCTGGGGTGAAAGAACTTGACAAAGTGTTTGATACAAGGCCTGGGGAGAGGACAATATAGGTGACAAGAGAGCAGAGGTCACTTTAGTTATAGTGTCTGAAAATTTAAAAAAAGTAATACCATCAACATATTTCTGCTACTAGACTAGCAATCAATTAAATGATAAAAAAAATTACTACAGCACATAAATCTCCAAAACAGTAAGCTTTCCCCAGCACAGTTTTGTTTAAATCAAAAATTTCAATTTAGTGATTATTAAGAATAAGTTCTTATTACAATCTTAGATGGAAAAAAAATTATGTAATGGATTTGAATGGAAAGATATTAAAGGATAAAATAGAAAACCATGACTATAATTTTAAAATAATCAAAAGAAGCAGAAAATAGAGTTTCAAATTGTGACAAGTTCATAACCAAAAATAAAATAGTAAACATGTGGGTCACTGAATCCATTACACGTATGTGAACTTCTAAGAATAGAGCAAACTCATTAGTCCTGCCATGAACAAGACAACCTCTCTAATGCTGATGCCACAATAAAATATTCTAAGCACACTTTGATGAATGGTTGGCAATAAGAGCATCCAACAAAGTAATCATACCAAAAATCAAATGTACAAGTGAGACAGGGGTTCCTTATTTGCCTAAGAGGGTAATAACTTCAAAACATATCTATGTCAACATAAAAAATGTACATAAGATAAGGATGTTGATAACATTCAAATCTGAATACAAAAACAAAAAAAAAACTGCTTCAACATACAAACTGAGAAAAGTTCCATTATACTACAATTATTCAGATGTTTTATAGTAAAATCTCAAGTTGAATTATACAAACTTGAAATGTCATATCCTCAATGATAAAAACATATACCAGGCAAATCAAACATTTTGCTAAATAAAATATCACAAGGACTTGTTTAAATAATTTGCAATCAATTCACCAATATATATGCTACAAACCTAATGAAATAATTCTTTCAAATTTTAGCACTAGGCCAGCAATTTTAGTGGGAGAGGGTAAGTCAATTACATCAACACCAGTGCACAACTGGTACTTGTTTTATTGACCCCAAAAGAATGAAAGGCGAAATTTACCTCAGTAATATTTGAACTCAGAACATAATACAAGAAAAACTACCACTAAGCATTTTGTCCAGCATGCTAACAATTCTACCAGATCACTGCCTTTAATCTAATGAAGTAATGATATAACTATACTTCATTTTTGTATCTGATTTGCATGATTCTTTATGTGAATTCATGTGTTGAAGCAAATTTTGTTGTGTCTGGGGAGAGTCATATTGTCTTAATGCCTTATAACCTAACAAACTCATCGATTCAATTTCCACTCATTTATTAATTATGTTTTTTCTTCCAAAAGTTTTGTTGCTTTTACAACTTGTCAACATTCATTGATAATATATAATTATACATGCAGGAGCAACATTTCTTTAGACAAAAAAAAATTCCCCTCATTTCAATGTATAATGTAAATAATTCTCTTGTAAATCCAATCATGACAAATTAGAAAATTCATTAACCTTTGAAAAACAGATTTTGCAGAAATCCATGTGATATATCTTTTTATTTGATTGCATTTTTCCATGTGATATATCTTCTTTTTATTTGATTGCATTTTTCCATGTGATATATCTTCTTTTTATTTGATTGCATTTTTCCATGTGATATATCTTCTTTTTATTTGATTGCGTTTTTCAAATTACAATTTTACTATAAATTCACAACGCTGCTGCTGAACTGAGAGTAGTGATATTTAATAGCTGAATGTTCTTCACATTACAGGCAGTCTAAACAGAAGAAATTTTATCAAAAGCTTGTTTACTAAGTGTCTGTCTTCTTGACTTAACGTAAGTTTATTACCTAGAAACCATTATTAAAAGTGTTCAAACTTGAGATTGTGATAAGCTTATGACTTTTCACCTATCAGCTTAGAGATAAATTTTTTTTAATATTTACCTCTACACAATATTTCAGTTGGTTTCATCCCCGGATAACAACAGTTATCTTACTCCTAGCTACGTACACAGTACCAGAGTAGATTTGATTAGGAACCTTTAATTCTAAACTAAGGACAATTACCTTATTAAAAATAAATAAACATCATCTTTATAAATTACCAGAATAAGGTGGTGAGCTGGCAGAACCAATAGTATGCTGGACAAAATGCTGCCAAACATTTTGTTCATCACTATGTTCTGAACTCAAATTCCATCAAGGTCAACTTTGCCTTTCATCCTTCCAAGGTCGATGAAATAAATACCAATCAAGTACTGGGGATCAATGTAATCAACTTTCTACTCCTCTCAAAAACTGCTGGTCCTTTGCCAAAACTTAAAACAAATACAATTTCCCAGAATAACCAAATGAATTAGTTGTTTTAAAATACTTCCTTAATTTTTCTTTTCATAGGAATTTTTTATGCATGCATAAGTACAAATATTCTAAGTAAAATTGAAGCATCTATACAAGTTCTACCCAACAGTAAAAATAACAAGAAATAATTTTCTAATCTTATATTTACTTAATTTCCAAAAATAAAAAGAACTGATATATATCATACATTACTTAGGCCAAGATATTCTTTACAAATTTCAAGTTAAGATTATCCAATGCTCCCCTCTAAATGGAAAATCCTCATTAAACTTAATCTTTCTCTATTAGACTAAAACAACTACAGACTTTATTTCAGTGTTCATTCCATCTACAGCTCTATTCTGTTTTACTCAAATTTCAACTCCCTTGCCAAATCCTATTTCCTATCACTACTACTTTTCTATCTTACTGAATGCCAATTTATTTTCCTTTCAAAGAGTACAACTTCCAGTAGTAAAGCGTTCTCAGTATCTCAGCATATCTGATTATTACTTTTACCATTTCATACAATTTTGTTTTAATCATACTTTATACCAAGCCAGGTTTGTTTGTTTGTTTTTTTTCCTTTCTTTTTCTTCCTATAAACAATATTTCAGTTCTACTCTTCAGTTTTGAATCTTGAAGTTAAAATGTCAGTGTCACAAAAAAATGGAAAGCTCTCAGAAAACGTTTGTGTTGATGGTTCAATATCTAGTTCAATTATTTTACTTATTTCATGTGCTTGTGATTTCCAGTTGAGTCAATAACCTGGAGGGTGATGGAATCTTCAAGTGGTTCCCACTTGCCAATAATACACTATCATCATAATTTTAACGTTCATGTTCAACACTGGCATGGGCAGGACAATTTGGTAGGAGCTGGTAAGCCACAAGACTGTGCCAAACTCTACTGTCTGTTCTGGCATGGTTTCTATGGCTGGATGCCCTTCCTAACACCGACCACTTTACAGAGTGTACTGGATGATTTTTACATGGTATCAGCACCAGTAAGATCACCAAGTAACTTGCAAGACAAAGACCCCTCAACTGAGAGGGGAGTGGTATTGACAGAGGTAGCTTTGTGCCAGATGATGAGAGGCTAGATTTTGATAGAGGGACAGAACCAGGTGTCTTGCTATAGAAGAGATACATGGTTACCTCAGCAGGAATACAGAGAGAGAGAAAGAGAAAGAGGTGGTGTATGAAGATAAAAACGCTCACTGGTGGCCCAATCCTAGCCATTACATGATGCTTTCATATGAAATGTAACACATGGTCACAGATAGAGTAAATACCAGTCAGCTAAAAAGATGCTAATCCTGTCACCAATGTTGCAAAATACCCATTGTGAAAATATAATTCTCACTACCCCAGTCCAACTAGATATAAGCAAGTGCAAAATTGTAAAACTGACAGATGTCCCATTGTATAATAGTACCAAGTTTATCTTTACCAATAGATATGACCAGAGGAAAAGGTAGATCAGATTTCCTTCATAGGACCTAGTATACTTCAACAGTTGGTCTTCACATTCATAAAATGATGGAAGTTTTCAGTTTTTAAATGAAAAAGTTCAAACAAAGGTTATATTTTTTTTTTTTTTCAAGAAGTGGTAAACTTTATTACAAATGGAAAAAATTAACAGTTACTCACAGAAAAATAATTGTTATTGGAGCCAAAAGTACAAGTGGATGGTATGGCCGGTCCCAGTCAACGACACCGTTTAAGCGAAGCAATGCAGCTCTCCATCCTTCCATATCTTTCATAAGTTCATTCAATTCATTGTTATGCTGAATAAAGAAATAAAAATATCATATCAACCAATGAAGATATAAAATAAAACATGTTATCACATGGTAATAACAGATATGCAGCTTATAAACAGATGCACCTGGCAAGCTACATGAGAGTAGAAGATAGTAAGGAAGATAGAAACATAAGATGGTAAAACCCATTATTGATAAGGTAATATATATATATATATATATATATATATATATATATATATATATATATATATATATATATATATATATATATATATATATATATAAACACTTAACACACAATGTATTAATAAAAGTACAGGTGCAATAAAATGTGATGAGAAATAATTCCCAATTAAAATATATTTTGCAATGAAACTTGGTACAAATTTGAACACATTCACCTTATCATGTTCATTCCCTCATAAACTGCTAGTTTCATTGATTTCTTCAATGTATCCAAAATGTTTGTTACACTTTTTTTCTAAAGCAAAGCTATTTTATTTCTAAAATATGCATAAAAAATAAAATATTTTATTTATTTTTATTTGTTTGGGTTTTTTTTAACCAATGCACTTTATACAAGAACAAACAATAATACAGGGGAAAATATCTGGAGTAAAAAAATTTTAAAGATATTTTCTTGTTTGATATCATTTCTATCTTTATCTTTTAAAATAAACTAATCTTCAGTCCTCAATGGTTCCATTATGGTTCCTTTTTATTTATGTACTTCATTTTCTTATCAATGGAATTCTACGTCATTTAGTTGAATGTTCAGTGGGTTTCAAAAATTTACAAATTTAGATGATACCAAAATAGTTTTGTATAGGAGGGGATGTTTTTGAAGATAACATTGAGAGATCATTAAATGTTGTTTCATGATATATCTTCAGAGATTTTACACCATTCCTGAGTTTTTTTCAAGAATTTTACTTATTTTATGGTCTTGAGGATTAAAGACAGTGAATAAAAATTGATTTCAAGTTTTGGCACAAGGCCAGCAGTTTCAGGAGAAGGGATAAATCAATTACATCAACTCCAATGTTCAACTGGTACCTATTCTATCAACCCTGAAAGGATGAAAAACAAAGTCAACCTTGGCGGAATTTGAACTCAGAACACAAAGATGGACAAAATGCCATAAAGCATTTTGCCCGGTGGGCTAACAGTTCTACCAGTTCACCACCTTAACAATAATAATTTTGCATATTGTGTGGTCTTGATTAAAGACAGTGAGTAAATATTACCAGCCATTTCAAAAATGTTTCACATTGTCATTATATGCAATAGTTGTATTATAGATATGTAAAACAGTAACTTTGATTTAAAACAGATCACTTTTAACAGATTTACTTACTATCATTATTCTGAAACATTAAAGAATATTTTAAAATATTTTGATTTTGATAGAGACTATATTCCTTGAATTGATTAAAACAAATTTTAATAAAAATCTTTTCTACCCAAACAATCATTTGCATATTCATAATATGTTCCAGCATTTTCAAATGCAAATATGCAAGTCACTGTTGTGTACATCACAGGAGAACAACTTTTCCCTTTTATGATGGCAGTCTATTCATAACACACTCAACAAGTGATTCTGGAACATCTGTATTTCAACATGTTGTGGTTCTTCAACCGGAATCATCCAGCTTTTTTAGCTTATACAAGCCATTGGCTTTGTTTATAATTTCAGCAAATGAACTGTTTACTGATCAGTGCTTTTATCTACCTTCTAATAAAAAATCACTATTTGCACTGTGTACAGCGAGCTCTGATATAATAATTTGCATTCTTATTCTTAATATATTCCAGCAGATTCAAGCACAAAAAATATGGTAGCTGCTGTTATTTTTCTGGTCATTTCTTATCAATTGTTTAATTTAGATAAATACATATGAATATGCAGAATGTACACAAAACTTTTCATGAAACCATCGTAAAAATAACAACCAACTATCTTAGTCAGGGAAGCAGTTTATATTTGGCATAAGGGAGATGGGCATCACATAAAAAAAGGGAAGGGAGATAGACAGGAGATTAAACGAAGCCAGAGAGCCACATGATAGAGATAATAGACCACTTTCTAAGGCGGTGAGCTGGCAGAAATGTTAGCGGTATTTTATCTGTCTTTACGCTCTGAGTTCAAATTTTGCTGAGGTCAACTTTGCCTTTCTTCCTTTTGGGGGGGTCAATAAATTAAGTACCAGTTGCATACTGGGGTCGATCTAATCGACTGGCACCCTCTCCCAAAAAATTTCAGGCCTTGTGCCTAGAGTAGAAAAGAACAGACCACTTTCTGATGAATAAATTTATTGAGTCTTTTTGTCAGTTGCTTTTCTTCAATCTCAATTAATGTTAGTGGTAAGGGGTACAAATATATAAAAACTAGTGACCAATATATATTGTCTATTCAATTATATATCAAATATAGGCATACATCTACATATACACAAACATACATACATAATATACATACATACATACATACATATATATATATATATATATATATATATATATATATATATATATATATAGGGGTTGGACAAAATAATGGAAACACCTAGCATCATAGCATCATAATTTTGAAATATCTATAAAACTGTCAAAAGCTTATTTATTTTTATGTTTTTTTATGTATTATTAGTGCTGCTTAATAATTTTTTGCTAAAACTGCTGTTTCTTTTCAGATATTATTGAAAAAAGGTAATTAAAATTCATTAAAATGACAGATCTATCAGACTTTCAAAGAGGTCAAATTGTTGGTGCTCATGTGGCAGGCGCTAGCATAACAAAAACAGCCAAAATGTTTGGTGTATCAAGAAGTATTGTCTCTAAAGTAATGACAGCCTTTGAGAAAGAGGGAAAAACCTCCTTGTCAAAACAAAACTCAGAAAGAAAACCAAAACTTTCAGATAGGGACCATCAGACTCTTACGCAAATTGTTAGAAAGGATCACAAAATTACTGCAGAGCTTAATGACCACCTCGAGAACCCAGTTTCCACAAAAACTGTTCGCCGGGAGCTGCACAAAGCCAGATTTCATGGGAGGGCTGCAATCAGAAAACCACTACTTTCAAAAACAAACGTTGCGAAGCATTTAGAGTGGAGTAAAAACCTACAGAATTGGTCCATAGAGCAGTGGAAGACTGTTATTTTCTCGGACGAGTCATCCTTTACCTTATTTCCAACAACCGGCCAAGTATACATGTGAAGACAGCCAAAAGAAGCATTTGACCCTGACTGTCTTCTTCCAACTGTTAAACATGGAGGAGGATCTGTGATGATCTGGTGGGGCTATATCTTGGAAAATCCACCAGCTCAATAGTTTCTCTTCATAGCAGAATTAATAGTCAAAACTATTTAAGCATTTTATCTGATCAAATTCATCCTATGGTTGCGGAACTGTTTCCGGAGGGAAATGCAATCTTTCAGGATGATAATGCACCAATTCACACAGCTAAAGTTGTTACTGAATGGCATGAGGAACATTCTAGTGAAGTCGAACACCTTATCTGGCCGCCACAGTCACCAGATCTCAATATTATTGAACATTTATGGTGCATTTTAGAAAAGCAAAGAGTTGATATCCTCCACCGTCATCACTACAAGAACTGGAGACTGTTTTAGCTGAAGAATGGACAAAAATTCTTTTGGAAACAATTTAAACTTTGTAGGAGTCCGTACCTCGTAGAATTTAAGCTGTGACTACTGCCAAAGGCGGTCCTACCCCATATTAAAATAAAGGTGTTTCCATATTTTGTCCAACCCCTGTATGTATGTATATATATGTGTGTGTATATATATATATATATTTGAAAAAATTAATATGAATGGCTTTTCTGATAATTTTTCCACCTTAATAATTACATGTTTATAAACATCTAATTATTCAAGAGGAAAAATTATTCCTATTAATTTTTTTAAATATATAATATTGTACCAAGAACTTTCTATTTCTAACTATACTATATATATATATATATATATATATACACACACACACACACACACACACACATATATATAGTAGGCACAAACATGACTGTATAGTTAAGAAGTTATAGGGTGAGGACAGTATTTGTTTACAATTTTCAACTGCTAATTTTACACATATTTTTTAACTTTCATTATCGGTCATTTTCTTCTTAAAAACAACAACCATTTTTGCTTTATTTTTTGGGCAGAATAACTGACTATGGAAAATTTTTGATGTGTTGATGTGTGCCATTGCATGGGAAAAAGGTGTGGATGAAATTCTCATTAGGCTGGTGGTGCATGAGGACATTTACTACATCTCATACAAGATAAGGAAGGGACAATTTCTGTCCTAGGCAATGCAGGAAAAGTGACTCAAGCACACCAAGAAACTGATCAACAACTTGAAACACCTGCTGGATCCAGACATGTTCTTCTCTAACCAGAAGATCAACTCCCAGAACACTGTCTCAGACAAGGACATGTCCAGAGTCATGCAGGCAACATTTCCAGTGACTATCATAGTCTTCAGTGTCATCAGCCGTGAAGGTGACATCTTGCCACTGCACTTCTTCCCTAAGAGAGTCAGGCTGAACACCAATGGCTACATCCATGTTCTGAGCAAGGTGGTGAAGCCCTGAATCAACCAGGTAGCTGCAGGGGGGCCGTACATGTCGCAGTAAGATTTTGTGCCCTACCACACCAGCCAAAAACTTAGACCTGGCTGTCGGAGAATTTTTTCAATCACACAGTATCTTGCATTTGGCCTCTCAACTCACCTGACTGCAATCCTCTCAACTTCTTCACGTGGAGATCAAGGGAATGAGAGACCAACAAATCCAGCTGCAACATGAAGGATGAGCTGAGGGCCAGAATTAACAGAACCTTCAGAGGCCTACAACAAGAGATAGTGCCAAAGGCCTGTGGCCAGTTCTGAGATTACCTGGAGGCTGTCATCAAGGCCAAAAGCAGGTTCATTGGGTGAGATTAACAGAACATGGCATGGAGATAATCTGACCCAAATTTGACGAATATACCTCAAAAAATAAAAACACTGTTTTGTTTTTCCCTGAGACAGTCATCATGCAAATGAATTCTGTCTGCACCCTGTGTATGAATATTCAGCAGAGTTTAGAGATCAAATTATCAAATTAGATTTCTGTATGGTCACCTACTTTTTCATATCTCTAATCAAGGTAAACAGCTTTTTATTTGCTTAAGTAGTCTAGATGAGAAAGTGACACCACTGACTGATTTCTTTGGTCTCAAATGTGAAAATCCATATCTGCTGATTTAACCAGTTCATATTTCAAGCATGGAGAAAGAAACAGAAAAGTATTAAAACCAAAAAACTGTATATACATATATATTATCATCATCATTGTTTCAATGTCCATGTTCCCAAGCTAGCGTGGGTCGGACAGAATTTGTTGAGGCAGATTTTAATGACCAGATGCCTTTCCTGTTGCCAACACTCAGCTATTTCCAAATAAGGTAATATTTCCTCATGACTAGATAAGTTTTCATAGAAGATTGGAAATGAAGGATACTACTTGCATAACAGTGACACTCATTTGTAACTATTATGTGATGTCTAAACAAGAAGACAATACCACCCACACACAACAACACACACATATGTATACATATACAACAGTCTTCTTTTTCAGTTTCTGTCTACCAAATCTATTCACAAGGTTCTGGTTAGCCTGGAGAGTCATGTAGTGGGACTGAACCCAAAACCATGTGGTTGGGAAGCAAAATTCTTACCACACAGTCACACTTGCACCCACATATATATATTTTCACACATTGCATAAACTAGGATAAAAACCACCAGGAGGGTGGCATTTTTCCTCATAAATTTAATGGGTGAATGGGGCTGCCTATATAAAACTTGCTACATTTCACACAGCTGACAGAGAATATAATTTCTTCAACATTTATTATCATTTCCCCATCAGGCAACTTGCCAGTGTGCATATTCTCTCAGAATCAGACTTATTGTCTCTTTGTTTGGATACTTGTTTTTTTTTTTTTGTTTTCTTTTTGAGAGTTGCTGCTTAGAAATGGTATGAAATGGGTGAGTTATATTTTTTCTACATAACAAAAATAACTGCACGGATTCAATAAAGTGAATGAACATAAAGTAGAAATTTTACAATTCAAAATGGTAAAATTTCTACTTGAAAAACTGAATAAATTTTATCATCTAACTTTGCATTAAGTGGCTTTTATTACCTTTCTGTGAAGGCACATGGCCTTGTTGTTAGGGTGTTGCACTTGTGGCTTTGATTCTTAGATCAGATAATGTTATTGAACAAAACACTTCATTTCATGTTGCCCCAGTTCACTCAGCTGTAAATGAGTAAACCTGCAATGGAATGGCATCCTGTTCAAGGGGAATGTTGTGATCTCAGTTATTTATATGCCATGGAAACCAGGGAACTGGCTTTATGAGCCCTAGGATTGAAAACAGTACATACTCTATAGGAACTGGCATGGTTGTGTGGTAAGAAGCTGGCTTTCCAGCCACATGGTTCTGGGTTCAGTCCCACTGCGTGGAACCTTGGGCAAATGTCTTTTACTATAGCTTAGAGCCAACAAAACCCTTGTGAAGGGGATTTGGTAGGCTGAAACTGAAAGAAGCCCATTGTGCATGCGTGCATGCATGCGTGTCCTTGTATTATTTGACAACCAGCGTTGGCATGTTTTCGTCCCTGTAATTTAGCAGTTCAGCAAATGTGACAAATAGAATAAGTGCCTGGCTTAACAAAAAATAAGTACCGGGGTCAATTCATTCCACTAAAAATTCTTCAAGATGGTGCCCCAACATGGGCACAGTCTAATGGCTGGAACAAGTAAAAGATAAAAGATAGTCTCAGAGCCAGAAAATCCAATAGAAGATATAGTCAATTATATCAACCCATTACTTGACTGTACTATTTAGTTTATTGCTACTGTGTAACTAAATACTGCAAGGTTTTTTTTTCTGGTTCTACTAATTCAGCTATCTACTACCCTGATAATAATGATTTTTAACATGGGTACAAAGCCATAAATTTTGGGCAAGGAAACAGTTGATTACATGATCTCCAGTACTTGACTAATACTTATTTTCATCAAACCCCAAAAAGATGAAAGGTAAAATCAACCTCAACAAAACTAGATCTTGGAACGTAAAGGAAAGCAAATAAAACTGAATGGGCCAAAAAACTGCCTTAAAAACAACAACAACAATAGTAATTTTAGTGGTTTCAAATTTTGGCACAAGAGCAAGTTTTTTGAGAGGAGGGGGAAGTCAATTGCATTAACTTGACTGGTACATATTTTATGGACCCCAAAAGGATGAAAAACAAAGTCGAATTGTGGAATTTGAACTCAGAACATAATGACAGAAGTGCCACTAAGCATTTTCCCAGTGTGCTAATAATTCTGACATAATAATAATCGTTTCTACTATAGGCACAAGGCCTGAAATTGGGGGGGGGGGGGACTAGTCAATTACACTGACCCCAGTGTTTCACTAGTACTTAATTTATTGACCCCAAAAGGATGAAGGGTAAAGCTGACCTCAGCAGAATTTGAACTTAGAATGTAGAGACAGACAAAATGCCACTAAACATTTTACCCGGCATGTTAATGATTCTGCCAGCTTGCTGCTTGATGATTTCAAACTTTGGCACATGACCAGTAATTGTGGGAGAAGGGATAAGTCAATTACATCAACCCCAGTGTTCAACTGGTACTTATTTTATCAAGCCCAAAAGGATGAAAGACAAAGTCAACCTTGGTAGAATTTGAACTTAGAATGTAAAAACAGACAGAATGCTACTTAGCATTTTGCCAGGAGTACTAATGATTCTACCCAGCTCACTGCCTTAACAATAGTAATAATAATGGTTTCAAATTTTGGCACAAGGCCAGTTGTTTGGGGGGAGGAGCTAAGCTGATTACATCAACCCAGTGCAAAACTGGTACTTATTTTATTGACTCCAAAAGGATGAAAGGTGAAGTTGACCAGCAGAATTTGAACTCAGAACATAAAGACAGACAAAATACTGTTAAGCATTTAGTCCAGTGTGATAATGATTCTGCCAGCTTGTCACCTTAACAATAGTAATAATAATAAAAATGGTTTCTAATATAGACACAATGCCTGAATTTTGTGGGAAAGAATTAGTCAATCAAATTGAACTTAGTAAATGACAGCATTAATTAGTTTTTGATCTGAGAGAAAACCCCCCAAGCTGATCTCAGTGAACTTCGAACTCAGAGTGTAAAGACATGGATCAAATATTGCAAATCATATTTCACAAAGCATTAACAATTCCACCAACAAACAAAAGACCAGAAATTTGGAGGAGAAATAGTTGATTATATTGACCTAAGATTTGACTGGTAATTATTTTATCAACACCAGGATGATAAAAACTAAATCAATAATGTGCAGCTTGAATGTATTTAACTGTTGTTTCCATCAGAAATGACATACTGTAATTTCCAGCAAACAAGTTCATACAGTATATAGTGTAAACATGCAAGCATTGTCACTATCTTTCCAAATCCTGCAGCATTTCACATGGAATCTTTGCCCTCTAAAGTCACCTTAATGTATGAGTTGATCTACCATTTTTGGCTGTAAATTTTGGTCTGAAAAATTTAACTTGAATACTAGAAAATATGGTAAGATATTTAATGAAATTTTCAATAAATTTCTAACAAGATGTATGCAATTAACATCATCATCATCATTTAACATCTGTTTTCCATGCTGGCATGGGTTGGATGGCTTGACAGGAACTGGGAATGTCAGGGGTCACACCAGGTTCCATAATCTGTTTTAGCTCGGTTTCCATGGCTGGGTGCTCTTCCTAATGCCAACCACTTTACAAAGTATACTGGGTGCTTTTTATGCAGCACCATCACCAGTGCTTTCTACATGGCACCAGCACCAGTGCTTTTTACATAGCACCATGGTTTTAGGATCTCAATTCTGTTGTGGTGGGTGGGTCTTTTCAAGTGTAGCAATGCGCCACATATCTTGGTCCTCTGTCATCTCTTTCATAAGGTTCAGAAAGCGTTTTTTTTTTAAATCTAGACACAAGTTTACCCAGGCTGTTGTTTTTAAAATTTAGCAGACACCTATTAACTATTTGCATTAACATAAACTAATCTCTCTCCATAGTTTGTAAAATTATTGCTTAGAATTTTATTTTTTCTGGAAGATGCAGCTATATTTGTAATCAGTGCCTACTTTATTGTAATGCTGGATTCAATAAAACAAAGTCAGAAATACAGAACACCCTAATTCAAATAAAATATCAAGATTGGTTCCAGATTCTCTGTGCTAAGCATCCCCTTTATACTTAAGAAATAATGACAAATTATATTTAACAACATCAGTCTGTGTTAAAACTCTAATTTGTAACGAATATAAAATGAAATCTCAAAAGTAGATTCCACATGCTATAACTTTTTGGTAAGCACATTCTCTTTAACTTCAAATTTAGGTTTTACTACTACCAGTTGAAATCACAGAAAAAAAATTTTAATGTTGCATCTGATAAAGTAAGATTAACATTTTCAATTCTAAATATAGTATATATATTTAAACAAAACCTGTTTAAAATTAAAAAAATCAAATGTTACTGCTGTACTCTAGTTTGAGTATGCTGGCAAGAGGAAAAGCAGAACAACTTATCAAGGTGACTTCAAAGAGTAAAATTGTTTCAGTTAGCTGAGGCACATGATACCTGTTAGAAACATTTGCTGCTAAGATAAGCAATCTCTCTCTCTCTCTCTCTCTCTCTCTCTCATATATATATATGTATATATATATATGCATATATATATATATATATATATATATATATATATATATATATATATATATATATATATGACTCCGTTCTTTTACTTGCAACTAGAAACAGATGGTAATGGCTAGAAAAAACAAGGAACACGTTGTCATTAAATAAGACTCAGTTTACTATTATAGCTTTTTCCACCACTGATACCTAGTTTTGATAAGGGAGAGAACTACCCTAGTGCAATGAAATGTAAACAATAGAATATTTATGCCTCTGTGTGTACAACTTAGCTGAATCAGTGCTTACTTTTACACTAAATACACAGGGTACAGAACAGAAATAGAATATTGGAAATGATTTAAACTTGGTTAAATGATCATCAAATAGCAAGTGAGAAAAGATCACAGAAACAGATATAATCAAACCCATTTATAATTCTGTGAGGAATTTCTATAAGTTACAGCAATAGCTTAAATGTGCTGCAAATGTAAAATAAAAACAAGCAGAATAGAGAATAATTATCAAGGTGACTTTGACTTTGCAGATTGAAATAGTAAATGGTTTCAGTAAGCTGAGACTAAGTAACAAAGAAATGTTACCCAATATTTTAGTCTGGTCTATAAACACCAGATACTGTAAGTCAATTAGAACACAACCCCCATATGTAAAAAGATTAACAAAATAAATAAGGCATGTGTAAAAAAAACTTGGCAATCCTAATACAATGTCTATGCAGATGTTATAGAAAAGTACCAGTTTCTGATAAAGTGCACAAATGTGAAAGCTTAATTAGAATTCATCCAACCAGCCAGTCATTTTCTCTGCCCACTGTTCCTGGGAGGGTGATGGGGGTAGGGTCCTCAGGTACCTCTCCATAAGGTCCTATCAGAAACAAACGTTATTATAGTCTCCAGCTGGATATCCAAGCATGACTAACTGAGACTATGGATATTATTCAACCATTTCGTTTTTGATCTACCCCTAGGTCTCCTGCCAGTTAACTTGACTTGAAGACTCTGTCTTGCAATTCTTTCCTGCAACATTCTAATCACATCTCTAGTACCGGGGTTGTGACCTCTCAATGTGGAGAAGTAGCAGTTCAACCTGGAGAAACTCTTTGATCTCTGAGCTATACACCCTATCAAGTAATGTTAATCCAGAGATCCTCTAGAGGAACTCCATTTCAGCCACTTGTATTTGTGATTGTACTCTTGGTCATTACCCAACACTTATGACCATATGTGTAGGTAAGCACGGAAACAGAACAGAAAATAGTGAGTTTGGCATTTTTACTAACCTCTCCTCCACTGAGGATTGATTGCTGGACCTGGCACATTATTGTACCAGCACCAGAATTCTGGCATCCATTTCAGCCTCCTGACTTCCTTCGCTTATGACTACTGCCCCAAAATACTAATACTTCTCCACTTGTCTCAGTGATGTTCTCTTGTCTTGTAACAGCATTCACCTGGGAGGGGTTAAGTTGGCTCCTACTGAGTTCAGTGTGCTGTGGGTCAAAGTAGTTCATGCACATCTGTTGGCAGCCGATTCTGCAGTGTGTTGCAGCAATTTCCCAATTCCAGCAATGAATGCTAAAGACTCAAGGGCTGGAAACAAGCTCCATATCTGCTTTGACTGTTGTGAGCCATGTCTTCAGCTGACAACTCTCTGCTTATGCCAACCCAGGGGAAGATCTGGTCACCTTCTAGATGAGTTTATTATGGGTGCACCACAACACATGACCAAACCACGGTAGCCTCCTTGTCAAAAGAGTTCCTTCAAGAAGTGAGAGACCACAGTAAATGTAAAGTTGTCAGTTCAAAATGCAGTCTGAGATATGCAATTGGAGAAGACAATGAATACAGAAGTGATCAAAGGCCTCCAGCTTCTGGAGATCAGCATCATGAATAAAGAAGAACCATTCAGACAAGCGCCTGGTAAATACGGTATTTCATCACAAGGCGGATTTCCCAATGTGGCTACAAGCACTTGTGGAAGTGGCAGAAGACCGACTTTACATGATTTACCAGTGGCAGTAAAGGTGGATCAGAGATATTTGAACTCCTTAACCTCTTCCACAGCCTCTCCATCAAGATCACTAGTGCCCTGGAGGAGGAACATATGTTGGCTGAGAGGACCTTCATTTCCAAGGCATTGATCTTCATTCCAACTCGTGTGGCAGTGAGGCTTAGCCCAACAAGAGCATATTGGATGTCACCATAGGACTCCCCTAGGATGGTAATGTTGTTGGCAAAATCAAGAGGACAAAATTGAAAAGAGTTGGGAATAGGACAGTGATATTCTACTAATATGTAGAGTGTACCAAGAAGACTTTCTTGAGAGGACAATGTCTTGGTCTTCACAACACTATTTCTCATTCTTGCCTAGCAGCACTAAGCAGTAAACCCATTCAGTACATGCTGGGGTGACAAGAATAAGAAAGAAATCAGCAGCCCTTAATAGCAACGCATAGGGTATAGCAAAAAAGGCAAACAAAAGTAGAAGAAAGCATTACTAACAAAAATTAGTTTTGACCAGAGGACATAATACTGATTTCAAATTTTGGCACAAGGCCAGCAATTTCAAAGAAGTGGGAAAGTCGATTACATCAACCCTAGTATTCAGCTGGTACTTATTTTATCAACCCCGAAAGGATGAAAGGTAAAGTCAACCTCAGCAGAATTTGAACTCAGAACATGAAGATGGACGAAATGCCGCTGAGTATTTTGCCCGCTGTGCTAATGATTCTGCTAGCTCACTGCCTTACCAGAGGATATAATATCAATGATACTACTGTAGTTCCACTTATATAACATAGTACTGAGCTAGCTTCAAGTTCAACATCTTACATTATGTTTAACACTGTTTTTTTTTTTTTTTGGTAAACGTTCATTTTTCTATACTTGCATGAGTTGGACAGAATTTCTTGAGGCAGATTATGTATGGCCAGATGTATCTTCCAGACACCAACCTCAACCACACCTGTTTCCAATCAGGTTAATATTTCCTCGTGGTCAGACATGTTTCTATGGAACAGTTGAATGATGGCAACATTTGCTTGAAATTATTGTGCAATACCAAAACAAGGTGACACAAACACACACATACATATAATATAAGACAGACAGACAGACAAATAACAGAATAAAGGTATAAACAGGCAACCTGAGTACTAATGGCATGTACCTATTACCTTATGCTATCAAACATAATACTGTCTGAATTATATATACTTATATATAATTACATATACATACATACATACATACATACATACATATACATATATGTATATCTACATACATAAATGTGTGTGTGGAGGCTTAGTGGTTAGGACATTTGGCACACAATTGTAAGGTCGTAGGTTCAATTCTCAGCGACATGTTGTGTCCTTGAGCAAGACTCTTTATTTCACATCGCTCCAGTTCACTCAGCTGGCAAAAATGAGTAGTATCTGTATTTCAAAGAGCCAGCCTTGTCGCAATCTGTGTGATGCTGAATCTCCCTGAAAACGACGTTGAGGGTACACCTGTCTGTGGAGCACTCAGCCACCTGTATGAAAATTTCACAAGCAAGCTGTTCCATAGATTGTATCAGCTGGGACCCTCATTGTCGTAACTGATGGAGTGCTCCTTTAATATATACATATGTGTATTCCCACATATGTGAGAGGGTGTATATATAGGTGCATAAGTTGATCAGTGTATGTATATATGCATGCATATGTTTATATATGTATGTATATATGCATAAATGTATGGATGTGTATACACGTATGTATGTGAATGTATGTGTATGAATGTATATATGAGCATGTGCATGTATATAGGCATATATACATAAGTTTGTGTGTGGGAGGGCATGTATGAGTATCTGTGTGTGAGTGTGTATGTATGTATATATCTGACTACTGAATACTGATGGTCAGCTAATGAAGAACAGGTCAGTAATCAGCCACTACCAAAATAGACATCCACTACCAGTCATAGCAGTGCACCAAATGCACTCTGGCAGTAAACAACATGAATTTACCAACAACTGCTAAATTTAAAACAAGATGGACAGATAGGATGGCCTTGTAGTCGAAGATCTCATTATGCAAACAAACAGTTGCATAATCAAATACCTGTATTTTTAGAGAAAAACATTGTGTGGAAACAATTGTAGAGATTAAAAAGATCTGATTTGGTTTTTCTCAAGCAAGAAAAACTTCAACCAAGATCAAAAAGTTAACAGAAGAAATGACAGATAGTTATGTGCAGACCCTTCTGAAGTTCCAAGTGTTATGCATACAAAATTTCCTGCAACTGTCATGGTTTTAGGGGTTGTCAGCAATGAAGGACATGTGATGCCTCCTTACTTCTTTCCACAAGGCCTTAGAGTTAACTCTGCCACCTACATTGAGGTTCTGGGAACAATTGTTAAGCCCTGGATAGACAGTGTATGCAATGGAAGGCCATATGTGTTTCAGTAGGACTCTGCACTATCACACATAGCTCTAGTAACACAGGAATGGATGGCTGAAGATTTTCATGATCACATAACCCTTAACATTTCGCCTCCTAATTCCCCAGATCTCAATCCATTGGACAATTACATGTGGAGCATTGTTGAGAGAGAGGTCAATGAACACGCCCATTACACCAAAGATTCTTTGAAAGCTGCCATGGTCAGAGTAATGTCCAAAATGAACCAGGACCACTTGATTCGAGGATGTAGGTGATTTAGATCTCATATAGAAGCAGTTGTTGCAGCTGAATGTGGCTTTATTGAATAACATTATAGAAAAGAAGGTTTATTTTTATCCTCATAGCATTTTTTTGAGAAATAAAGTTATTATCTATTATTATATATCTATTTATTTATAAACATAAATCTGTCTTCAAATATCTTACACACCCTGTATATATGTGTATGTATTGAGGAGACCTATTGAGTCAAGTAAATCAAAATCAAATCAAATCACAATCAAATGGAAATTGTAGTTGTGGTGGTTACCAGTGCTGGTGGCACACAGTAAGCACCATTCGGCCATGCATGGGTCACTGCCAGAGTCACTTGACTGGCTCCCAGTGCTGGTGGCACATAAAATACACCATCCGAATGTGGCCGATGCCAGCCCCAATGTCTCAACTGGCTCTTGTGCCGGTAGTGTGTAAAAAGCACCATCCGAACATGGCCGATGCAGTACCACTTGACTGGCTCCCGTGCCAGTGGCACGTAAAAGGCGCCCACTACACTCTAGGAGTGGTTGGCATTAAGAAGGGTATCCAGCTGTAGAAACATTGCCAGATGAGATTGGAGCCTGGTGCAACCACGTGGTTTGCCAGTCTCCAGTCAAACCGTCCAACCCACGCCAGCATGGAAAACAGATGTTAAACGATGATGATGATGAGGTGTATGTATATATATATATATATATATATATATAAATGAGAATGTTTGTCTGTGCGAATCCCTAAAACCCCAGAACTACACAAACAATTTCATTCAAATTTTACACATGCCTTACTTATATATATATATATATATATATATATATATATATAGAGAGAGAGAGAGAGAGAGAGAGAGAGAGAGAGAGAGAGAGAGAGAGAGAGAGAGAGAGAGAGAGAGAGAGAGAGAGAGAGAGAGAGAGAGAGAGAGAGAGAGAGAGAGAGAGAGAGAGAGAGAGAGAGACCAATAATAAATATAATAATAAAGATCCTTTCAGAGTCATATATAGACTCATAGGGACATCTTTTCAGTTTCCTTGGTGCATACATCTGCACTGGATAGGATGCTAGTTAGTCGCAGGATTACTCATTTCTGCCAGCTGAGTGGACTGGTGCGACATGAAATGAAGTGTTTTGCTCAAGAACACAAATCATCACCCAGTCCTGGAACTGAAACCACAATCTTGCACTTATGAGTCCACTAAGCCATGAGCCTCCACATATGTGTATGTGTGTGTGAGTACATATGTCTGTATATCAATCAAATCCACTCACAAAGAATTTAGTCAGCTAAGTGTATAGTAGAATATACTTGCTCAAAGTGCCTCACAATGTGACTGAACCCAAAAGCAAGTGGTTGGGAAGCAAACTTCTTAACCACACAGCCAAGACTTAAAGTATATTTTCTGAAAAACCTAGGCGTCATTAATAGTAAAAATACTTGAAAGATATTGCATATTTCTATATTTCAAAATCTTGAAATATATTTGAATCCTAATATAAAAATATAAAATAAAAAATTACAAAAATAACTCAGAAAAATGTTTCAACAAGACATCATTAACAACTGATTAAATGCCACAAAATATGAAATAAAATTCTTTTCTTTTTGCAAATAGAATTAAAAGAATGCACACAAATAACATTCCTATTTCACATGAATGTGTCTTGCTGTTGTAGTTACATTGTAGAAGGACTTCTAACTAATATATCAACTAATATGTCCCACTATTTTTCAAGCAGTTTGTGTTTATCTGAGTTATTGCACTAAGCAGTTCTATTCTCCTACACCAACCAATGTACAATCTTTCAAATTTACTTTGTGATTTTGCAAATTATTACTTGAGCAAGAGTGGAGGTGCAATGGCCCAGTGGTTAGGGCAGCGGACTCGCGGTCATAGGATTGCGGTTTCGATTCCCAGACCGGGTGTTGTGAGTGTTTATTGAGCGAAAACACCTAAAGCTCCACGAGGCTCCCGCAGGAGATGGTGGCGAACCCTGCTGTACTCTTTCACCACAACTTTCTCTCACTCTTACTTCCTGTTTCTGTTGTGCCTGTAATTCAAAGGGTCAGCCTTGTCACACTGTGTCATGTTGAATCTCCCCGAGAACTACGTTAAGGGTACACGTGTCTGTGGAGTGCTCAGCCACTTGCACGTTAATTTCACGAGCAGGCTGTTCCGTTGATTGGATCAACTGGAACCCTCGACGTCGTAAGCGACAGAGTGCAAACAACTTGAGCAGGAATGGTAAAAGCCATTCATCACTAATGAGGTCAGAATAAGACTGAAATAAGTCCAGAATTTTTTCCTGTAATTGCAAAAATTATACTCATTCTAACTGCTAATTAGATTGTCTAGCAAACAGAAGCTATGAAGTACTTCTAGGAATCCTTCAGCCCTTTGAAAGAATGTATTACCCATATGCTCAGTCTTTACTGCACTCATGCATCTGCTGCATATAAACTCTACCTTTTCTATTACACTAACTGTGATCCCACCACATCCCTCTTGTGCCTCCATTGTTTACATTGGACACAATACAAGAAATTTCTACCTACTTCCTTTCTGCGTAACAAGAACAACCACTTTCCTGATGATAGCAGGGTTGTAACTACTTTCAGATTTACTAAAATTTTAGTCATTGCTAAGTCTACTTTAAGACCTTTCAATTCTAATTTGTTTCAACATCAGGAATTTCTTCCCCAAATCTTCCACAGATTCTGCTATAACAACTAGGTCATCAACATACAGGAGTTCCCGCAGAGATTTGATCTTAAACTCCCCTGTAATGGCTTGGAGAATTACAATAAACAGGAGAAGGCTAAGGACTGAACCATGTTGAACTCTTTCCTGCATGTTAAATTCATTGCTGAACTCATTGCTAACTCTAACCTTGCTAGAACTTGAACAGCCTTTACTAGTCATTTGTCTACCCTAAAAACACCAGATAACAGAGTGAGGCCTCGCGCAGGTTAATGAATGGTAGGTACAGGGACTTATTCCTAGCTAAGTACTTCTCTTGCGGTTGTCTTGCTAGGAATATAGCACTAGAGGTAACAATTCCTGACATAAAGCAAAACTACATCTCACCCAGGTTAATCCCATTCCTAATTATAAGCAATAATGCTTTCTGTGATTTCCATTTACCGTATTCTACTCAAAATGTATTGGCAAACCTAAGATTAAAGATGATGTGACACACAACAGGTCCAAATGTGAAACCATGTGATTTTGAAGTAAACTGCTTGACCACATTCATACATATATATATATATTTATCATATTGAGAGCTGGTATAACTAGAATCATAAGTGAGGCTCATGCTTCCAATTATTCACTAATACACACACACATACACATCACTATCATCATCATTTAGCATCTGTTTTCCATGCTGGCATGGATAAGATGGTTTGACTGGAGCTGGTAAGCCAGAGAGTTGTACCAGGTTCCAGTCTGTTTTGGTTTGGTTTCTATGGCTGGATGCCCTTCTTAATGCCAACCACTTCACAGAGTCTTACGTGTGACTGGCATGGGTGCCTACACAAATACAATATATATATGGATTTACACACACAGCCACATGTATATTTACATATGCAGACATATACATAGGTGTGTACATGTATTTATACATACCTGTGCATATATATATGTGTGTGTGTGTGTGTTGTGTATACATACATACATGCATGCATATGTGTATACACACACACATGTATTCAGATATTGCACAGATGAGTCAATCTTTTTAGTTAATCCTGTAGAATATCTCTGCTTCAATTTGAACCTGAGACTCATTTTTTTTTTACATATATATATATATATATATGTATATATATATATATATATACATATATAAACTAAATGATCGTTAAGTTTTATGAATTCACTTGATAACGTCATTTTTTGATTTGAATGATCAAACTTATTGATGATAATCAACCTGTCCCAATATAAAGTGAAAGAAAACAGACCAGATCACTGAAATTTAACTGACAAGCAGCAAGAACAGAACACAGTCATGTCAAATACCATTCAAACATGCAATAACCAGACCTCCTAGATATGAAGAGCCTGCAACACAACTGACTCCCCTACAAGCTTAAAGGTTAAAGGTTACACTATGGTAGATGACACTCAGTCTTCTCTCTCCCTCTCTCTCTCTCCTTCTCTGTTCTCATAACTACAAAAGCAGTCCACAACTAAATCATTGTATGAAAAAAATAAACTTTCCATCATTCCTTTCTAATCAAATAGTTGTTTATTCATATGTTAAAATCTGTAGCAATTTTTACCTTTAAAATCTCTTTATTTTTTCTAAGGTTCTATGAATATAATGACCTTCATGATTTTGGCATTTCATTATGTGTTAAAGTTCAAAAACACCCACCCTTCTATTTTTGCTGCTAGGCAACCTAGTTCACAGCTAAAGTCTCCTTCTTGCTAAAGAAATGACATTTTAAAGCTTTCTAGTGCCTGTTTACTTCCAGTCACTATACCAGTAAAAAGAGAGCTTTTTTTTTTTAACTTCAGTAAAGGCAACCCGTTTAAAACTTTGGACACTTGAAAGAAACTCATTGATGTAAAGGGAATTTATATCTTAAAACACAAGAGAGATGTGGTCCCATAAGCTACTGCCCTACTTCATCAGATATTTTACGTATCACAGCAACTATCCCTAATGGACAAGCTGCTTTCCCTATTTTCATATTCTTAATCCCTTTATCCGCTGTAACGTGGTCGACATGGATTTGCTGGAATCTCTTTGAGTAGACTCCTTCTATCCTATGCATTCTCCACATTCATCAGCCTCTCATAGTAACACTTCTATGCCTCTTTCTTTTTCAGTGTCAATTGAGCAGCTAATCTGAATTAAAACTGATTCAGGGTAGAGAGGGCTCTTCATCTTACAAAACAATATCTCTAGTGTAGTTATTACTAGTTTGAAAGTTTGAATATGCCAGTAACAAATTCAAACTTATAAACAAACCATTCACTGAATTTTGTCATGGAGAAAATTTCTCACTGTAGACAAATGGTGTAAATACACTTAAATCAGCTCACAGTGCCACCTATCCAGACTGTGAGATGCAAGTATTTTGGAGTGGTTATCTCCTCTTGAGTCACAGAAACTGGACAGGATGCTGCAAGCTGATAAGAGAGACAGTCTCTCTTATGTTATTTCAGTCAAACATCAGCTCACTGTAATAACCAGTAATAACATTGCATTTATACATATCACTGCTTAGTGCTCCCACCTCGTAATATCTCTAGAGCCAATGATACAATAAATATATTTAGTTTACTCTAATAGGGCTCACAGCCGAAAGGACATCTGGTCAAGCAATTCCTGCCAATTAGCTATAAAACACAGGATACTGATTTGTAACATTAATTGCATTAACAGGATTAACATCTATTACATCAAAACAGCATATAGGAAGGTTAGTATTCTCTCTTCAAGCATCATCAGGTAAAACTAATAGTAACAACTCATTTTCTGATTTTGAATTTTATCCCCACTAATAATGATGGCATGATGAAAGATAGGGACTGGTGAGGCTGCTGAGGTGTAAGGGTGATGTATGTGCTGTATGCAAAAAATGATATGGCAGGGTGATTCAGTTAGACTCCTCACAGATAAATAACATAAGTATAAATTTTATGAATGAGTAATACCTCTGATATAGTAGGTGTAAACACCAGAGCAGTCAAGATAACTGATAAAATAATTAAACTTAGATAAGTAATGGGCAAAGCACTGTATTTTCAGCATACAAGTTGAATTTTCCAGACCAAAATTTACAGCCAAAAAAAAAAAAAAGGTAGGTCAACTTATACACCAAGACAACTTTGGAGAACCAAAAATTCCATATGAAATGCAGAAAGATTTGGAAAGACAGTGACAATGTTTGAATGTTTACACTATATATCATGTTGATTTGTATTCTGGAAAATACAGTAAACAGTAGGCTGCACTGAAAGCTAGTGACAATATTGTCATTATGGGTCAGGAAACAACAGGACAAGTACACTTGTCTGCATGAAAGCTATGTAGCACACAATATGAAGGGGGATCGAGACTCTTGAATTCTCTAAAGGAAATCATGTTGCCATTTTCAATATCGACTTCAGAAAGATAGCCAACCAACTGACAACTTTGTTCTTATCTGGAAATAGAAAGAAATCAATGATGTGAACACAATCCCTCAATTATGAAGAATGAATCCCTCACTATACATTACTGGTTAGCCATTTTAGGTTGTGGTTGAGGCAGATTTGGGAACAAAAGAGGAGAATGAAGGTATAGATAAAAAGATTTCACTGCAGGGTTGAACTGATACTTATAATGATAGAGAAAAATATAAGAATTATAAGATAGAGAACAGCTGGTTATTCTTAAAGAACAATTTGTTCTGTGAATGGATTAGGGCTCCAGCTAGACAGTAAATGATAATGCAGTATATAAGACTATAAGAGTTCAATAACAGGCTTGGAAACAAGAAAGTGGCTTAGAAAGGAGCAACATCAAGAGCTAGGTAGAAGCAAGCTGTTATATGTAGCTAGATTGAAGAGAGAGAAGAACAGAGAGCGGGGAATACACTTTGAACTGTCCCATATCACAAAACTCTGTGTTTGTATGAATAAAAAGCATTAAGAAATAAACTTTGTAACTGCTACATAAACAATACTGCTGCCATGGGGAAAGTAAAATCACTGAGGCTTCAAACTGATAGATTAAAAATTGACAGTAACTGTGAGAGTTAGTTTAAGATAGAGTTAGCCTGGAGAAGATGAAGTTAGGGTTTTTAGTTAATGGATGAGGGGAAAGTCTATGACCTAATGCAATGAATACCAATCTACATGATTGATATTCAATTTGAACCCTGTAGGCTGATGCCTGCAGAAACAAATGTGAGAAGAGAGAGATCTCAGAGTGTAGCAGCTGTGGAGAGTGTGACTAAAGAGTTTAGTGTAATATCTGGGATATAAGACATGGTAAGGATACTGTGAAGAGAAACAGATGTGTAGATTAGTCTGATTGGAAGGATAAACTGGAGTACATAACTAACAAGTATATTAGAGGAAAGGCTGTTCTAGCAGCAGCAAATGATGGGGAGAAAAGGAAAAACACTTCTATGAACCAATAGCTTTAGCACATAAGGGAAACTATCTTCACTAAGCAGCTGACTTCCCTTCTTTCATGGAGTCATCAATGCTATAGTGGGGTGGCAACACTAAGCAGTGATATTTATAAATACAAGGCTATTACCAGTTCAAATATGCTCAGGGTATATTCAAACCCATAAGAAAGCCATTCACTGTGTTTTGTCATGGAGAAAATTTCTCACTGTAGACAGACAGGTGTACACACAATAAAATCAGCTTGCAGATTCATCTACCCAGACTGTGAGAGGCAAGCATTTCAGAATAGTTATCACCTCTTCAGTCATAGAAACCAGACAGGGTGTGCTACGAGCTGATAAGAGACACTGTCTCTCTTGCAATATTCCCATCATCATACAATGGCTGGTAGCACTAATGATGCTATATTAAGTCAACTACAAGAGAAATTTTTAGAATAAATTACACTAGTTTACATTTTATAAGTCCAACGAGATCTTTTGACAGGATTCCTCGCTCTGTGATCTAAGAAAATTAAGTGTAAATGGATGGCTTGTGGAAGTCACACAAACTATATGTGAACCTTCTGTTACCAAGAATTGGCAGTGAGGGTGACCACTATGGTTCCAGTCACAACACCCTTCCATTTAGTGTAGTCTTTGAAACTGTAACTTATGACTATTGTATTTGTGAGCTTTTAGGGGTTGATAACCTAGTTCTGATATCAATATTTGCTGAAGAGTTGCAGAAAAAGCTTAAAATCAGGAAACACAGCCTAGAATCAAAAGGCCTAGAAGTTACAATGGTGACAACCAAAGTGCTAGTAAGTAAGAGAGAGCACAAATCCCTTGTGTTATTGCTCAGTAGGAAGTAAGTAAGCAGAAACTTGATACTAAAATAATCAGTGCAAGCAACCGGTACACAAAAACTGCAGTGAAATATGTGAAACTGACAGGTGAATCCAGCAAGAGCTTTAACTAAAGTAAAGATAGAAGGGTTTAGATACTTGTTGCTTCTATTGTTAAAATAATAGGGCTTCTTTCTTTGTGCAGAAGGTGAACTATATGAACCATGTATAAAAATTGTAATGCCATATGCTAATAAGACATGGGTAGCAAATCTGGAGAGAAATTAGGTAAAAATTATCCATTTGGTCTGAAATATATGAGCGGCTGAGCAGATGTGAAGTGCAATTAGATATCAAAGACATTAGCCAAAGTATTCAGAAGTGATTGTGCTTATAGTGACATTTCATATCTGTATTAGAACTAAAGCGGCCATGTATATAATGTATCTAGTAAGTATTGGCTCAAGTTCACAAATAAAGTCCCACAGTAAAGCACTCATCCTAATAATGCTATAGTTTTATGATGTTCTTTACTTCCAGAAGATTTGCTCAAATGCATAAGCCAACCCCTACATCAAACTGGTGGCTGGGTTAATCCTTTAGCATTCAAATTATTTTATCAAATATAATGCTTATTTATTCACATAGTTTTGAATTAATCATACATCATCTAATCACTCCAAAATGTTGATAATGTGATTGTATATTTTTAGAATGACATTGTAGGGTAGGTGTGAGAGGCCAGATCTGGCTAGTTTGAGTATAAAACAGATAGAATAATATTTGGATACAACCAATTTAAATGCTGTGTTCATCAAGCGGAGTCAGATGAACACAGCAGACATATAAAATATGCAGTCCTACTACATCATGAATGTTACTGGATGTTGTCAGGGTTCCTATAGGAGAGGAAAACTGAGCAAGACAAGAAAAGTTATAGTGAGATCAGATCTCAAGATATTACACTTGACATAAGAGATGACAGATGAGCAAGATGATTACTGATAGATATCATACCAGCATGCCGATATCTCACTATCAAATAAAAACAATATTAAAATGAAGATGCTTACACACAAACACACACACACACACACAAAGAAATACATGCATACTAAGAGAAAGAGAGAGAAAGATCAAATATAATAAGCACGTGAAAGAGTAAGAAAAAAAAGTCAAGTACACCCTGGCGGGGTGTTTCTAAGTTTATTTTTGTTTAATTTGTGTATGGAACACTCTACTATGAAAATAGCCAGCCATGCACGTGTATGTGCGTGAGAGAGCACCTGGTGTCTGTAGCTATAAACAAAAACTGTATAACTATTAAAAGCACATCTCTGGAAATATATAAAAAAGTAAAGACCCCCTTCAGTCATAAAGGACATTGGGATTGTACTTATAAAGTTCCCCTCCGAGGCACGAGTCCAGGCAAGGTTGTTTATTGAAGATCATCAGTTGCCCATGCATACCAGCCTCCCCTTTCCACACCACTGATGTTATCCAAGGGAAAGGCACAAAATGAGAGAGAGAAAATCAATTTTTTTTATGTACAAGTCGCACATATACAGAGCTCTATATTTATAGGCAAAGTGATGTTAGAAATTTGAGATTTCATACTTTTCTTAAGGGATTAGTTATCAAATACATCTTTCAAATTGAAGAGGGAAAATTGGATAGATGAAATAAAATATATGTTCAAGTATTCAATTCATGATGATAAAAGACCAGGTCTTTTTTCTTTTAACCCTTTTGAAACCACTCTTTTGATACCAACCTGGCTGAAACCACCTCTGGCTCTGTAGTACATATGTCTTGTTTTCATTAGTTTTGAATTAAAATCTTCCATTAAACCTTAATCACAACTTATGTTCCTAACATTAACTTAATGATTACAAAGTTATTTTACTAAATTCTTTTATATTTAAAATTAATTGAAAGAAACACAGAGCATCTCAAAATAAATACGTTAACAAAAGGGTTAATGTGGTTTTAAGAATTTACAAAAAATATATATTTTAGAAATGTTAAGTGATTTAAGCTAAAAAACAGTATTTTTTTCTATTTATTTTTTTGTCTGTATTTGAAAGAAAAATATGCTCCAGTCAAATGAATATTCTTCAAATACAAGTCTTATTTCTTCAGTGGATTTTCACACTGATTTATATACTAAGAGATCAAGCAATAACATTACATCTCTTACTTCTCAATGTTGAAATGGTGAGGAGACAATGAATTTAATCGATATATTCAATTCAGAACTGTGAAGCTATGATACATAGCTTCTGGGTTTTCTTCTAAGTGGTGCATAATATCTGTAAGCTACAGTGAATCTTAACAAAAGAATTCCATAATCCATCTCCCTGTATTTAACATACAATAGTCTTCCAAACATTATTTCCAAGGTGATTTAATCTGAAATTGTTTTAGAAATCAGTGAAGCCTTAATTTTAGATAGAGATTTATAAAGCAACAAAGCTTCAATGAAAATCTAAACTTGGGAGGAGAAAAAAAACGAAAAACAGTTGAGAGTGTACGATGTGTTGAGTAGCTAAATAGGGTGATAAATTGTGCCAGATACTTTCTATTTACTTTTGGCAAAGAGCATGTTAAATAAAGATTTCACCTTAAGTTACTCTTCAACAAACATGATTATTTTGGTGAGGAGCTCTAAGATAAAAACTAAGAAGTTCAAAAGAAAAATACAACACCATTCAAGCAGAAAAACTTGGAAAAATGCCTAAAGAGAACACTAATTTAGAAAGGAGCTAATAAGGGATATGTGCCCCAATGGTACTCTGGTTGATCAACACAGTTTCTTGCTTTGTTTCCAAATTGATTATTTGGAAATGAAGCAAGAGAGACTAATAAAATGGAAAGAAAAATATGTAGCGATATATATTCGAGTGAAAATAATCATTAGAAATGGAGTAAATATTTCAGAAATGTTTACACCATATAGCTAAAACAAGTGAAATCATTGTTCCAAATCCTAATTAAATCAGAAATAAATATATACAAGACTACCATTGAAATAAGGAGAAAGAAAAAGCAAAAAAAAAAAAGGAAAAAATGGAATAAACAAAAGGAACATCTTTAAACTTTCGTGAATATTCTGTCAAGAGTTTACAAATTCCCCAAATGAGTTTAAATATTCCTATGTCTAGGACCACTGCAAGAAATTTTGCTGAAACATGTTACCAAGAGTTAACCCACATCTTCTTTAAACATGACAGATGTTCTACTATTGGACTAAAGCAACCATGTGAATTTCTCTATCCAGTTAACAAACTTTATTCTTACCAGTGAGAATAGCATATTATTGACATAAGAATTTAGAAACTTTTTTTTGAACAGAGGAACACAAAGCAGATAAAGCTATGAATAACCCATTCTACTATAGGCACAAGGGCTGAAATTGTGCAAGCGTAACTGGTACTTATTTCATTGACTCCAAAAGAAAGAAAGCAAAGTCGACCTCAGCAGAATTTGAACTCGGAACACAAGGACGGACGATATACCACGAAGCATTTTGCCTGAAGTGCTAACAGTTCTACCAGCTTACTGCCTTAGTTAAAGCTATAAATAATAGCAAGTAAATATTGAGTTATTTTAACTCAATACCCTTTTGGATAGAAAAAGTTGAAGGCTGCCCATGGGACTCGGTAAACATAACAGACATTCCACCATTGCATCAACACACAATTCTCACTGTTAAGAATAAAGTTTCTAAAATGGTGAGAGAAATTTGAAGAATTGCTTTGGTTCAATGGTTGAACATTTGCTATGTTTACAGAAGATTTGGGTTCAAATCCCAAAGACAGCCTTTAACTTTTCCTATCCAAAGGGTTTTTATTTTTAATCCATTATTTATTTTAATCTGCTTCAAGTTTCACCATTCAAAGGAGAATTATTTCACATTCTCTCAAAGTTTCTAAGTTCTTATGACATAAATTATATATATATATATATATATATATATATATATATATATATATATATATATATATATATATATATAGAGAGAGAGAGAGAGAGAGAGAGAGAGAGAGAGAGAGAGATTAGTTAGAGGATTCATTAGAATCTAGGCATTGAGTTCACAGTAAGGAAAAATAACCATTAGGTGTTATTTGTTAATAATATATTGCAGGTATGTGGGTGGGTGTATGTGTAAAGGTAAGATCCAAGGATCAAACCATGCCAAATCAGATTGAATCCTGGTGCTGCTCCCCAGTTTACCAGTTTTCAGTCAAACCATCCAACCTATACCAGCATGGAAAACAGGTGTTAAATGATAATGATGGTAATATATATATATATATATATATATATATATATATATATATATATATATATATATATACACACATACACATACACATAAATGTGAAGGAACAATACTCATTACCTAATATAGAATTGATAACAACAGTTCAGAATTGGCAAATCTTTAAAACACAGAAATGTAGACAGTAAGCATATACTAAAAATACTTCATATAATTCATTCTCAAAATAATACGTAGTTGAATTAAAGATTTCCAGATACACTGCAATCTGCACTGTCCATATTGACCATATTTGTATTCCATATACAGAATGCTCCAAAATTATCTTCATCAGCCATATTATTGCGTTTTATTGTTGATATTCATAATTAGGTCCATTACTCTACTTCTATTACTATACACGATGTGCTGAATATTTATAAACAAATATAAGGGGGTTGTAACTGGAAGACAGCCTTATGTAATGTTACATGGCATGAGCCAAATGCCAAATTTTAACTTTCATCTTTGTCTTTCACATATGACAACAGCAACTACACTGGTGATTCCAATCTGGAATGAGAAATAAAAAGGTATATTGTGCACATGACTCTTGCTGCTGACCACAGTGATTCAGAGATCACTAGCTTCTTAAATGCAACTGGGTCCTTTGTGTCTATGGTCAGGAAAAAGCTAGTGTCCTCTGGCAGGGACATGTCTTTTAAGGTCAAGAGGAAGATACAGTCTAAACTGCCAGGCATCAGTATGATGATCAAGTTTGTCCAACAGGTCCCAAAACAAAGTCCTATATGATGAGGAGAGGGCAACTCATGTCTGGTAAAACTCAAGAAAACTGTGTGCTTATGTCACCCCCTTCATGATCAAGTATTCTAGCTCCCCACACTTGAATCCTCAGGATTACTGTATCTAAAGTTTCCTTAATGGGGACCAGCTGAAGACCCCCAAGAACTTGTGGAGTGGGAGCTGTGGCATAGCTGTGACAGGTAGCATGGATGATAGAGGAGCTATACAACCCTGGCAAACAGCCATCTCTATGGTCATGTCAGGTCTACCATCGAAGCTGAGGATGGTTTTGTTGAATGGTTTCTGATGTATCTTGTTGAATACACAGTTTTTTCTGGGAATATGCTGTTGTTTTTACTGTTAATATCTTTATTTTTCCTTGTTTTGCTTTGTTCCTGATCACTCCTATTCTTGACAGCTAAATAGAATCTTCACCAATGCAGAAGTCTAATAAGACACAAACATGTCTATTCCTTTCACCAGTTAAACATAAAGACAAAAATCCACTCCAATTGGCACTGTCTATAGCAGGCATGTGCAACCTTTTTTCAGAAAAGGCTGCATAAGACATATTATCTGGCAAGCTACATTACTAAAAAATTTAAGGTAATTTTTTATTAGATGTGTCATTCAGAAAGTTTCATGACTGATCTATGGATGTGCAAAAATTTCAATAAGCTGATCTTATTAGAGTCATCTCGCTTCTTTGTTGTTCTTAAATTAAATTTTGAAAACTATTAGTGGGTGTTCTGGACAAAAATTTCCTAGTATAATCTGTTCATCGAAGTTTTACAACTCTCTAAATTATATATGTGAAACCCTACCATATTTGCATTCAGTACAAAGAATTCTCCCTAGAGGTATTTTTTTCCTCAGCCATCTTGTTCTTATTCCAAGAATTTACAAAGCTATTTATACTTTTAGGAATGTAAAATTAATAAGAAACTTGTATCTGTAGGCTTACTTTTCTTCAGGATTTATTTTTGTCTAAAGGATATTATTTTTATCATTTCTGAAAGATGTGTAACTCACTACTATGTGTATGTACATATGCATGTGAGAGTGTACATATACTAGATTATATATATTTTTTAATATGTGAATCTTGTATTTTCATATGTCTGCTTAACTCAACATATATCTTATGATTGGGGGGGGGGGGGGGCACAGCTATGACTGCATGGTTAAGTTTTTTTCCTAACCACATGGTTTTGAGTTCAGTCCCACTATGTGGAACCTTAGGTAAGTGTCATCTACTATAAAGCCAAGTCTGACCAGAACCTTGTAAGTGGATCTGATAGATGAAAACTAAAAAATGCCTGTCATATATGCATGTACATCATTGTCTTGACATCATGTGATAGTTGTAAACATGCATCACTGTCGTACAAGAGGTGTCCCTTGTTTCCAATCTTCTGTGAAAACATGTCTGCTCATGAAGAAATATTACTTTTCTTGGAAACATTTAACCGTTTAACATTCATATTACTCTGTTAAAGATAACTAACTAACTGCACACCATCAGTTACGACGACAAGGGTTCCAGTTGATCCAATCAATGAAATAGCCTGCTAATGAAATCAATGTGCAAGTGGCTGAGCACACCACAGACACATGTACCCTTAATGTAATTCTCAGGGAGATTCATTGTGACACAGGGTGTGACAATGCTGGCCCTTTGAAATATAGGTACTACTCATTTTTTGCCTGTTGAGTGGAATGGAGCAACATGAAATAAAGTGTCTTACTCAAGGAAACAATGCATAGCTGGAAATTGAACTCATGACCTTACATTCATGAGCCAAATACCCTAACCACTAAGCCATGTGCTTTCATGCTCTGTTAAAGATAATGCTTATTTATTCACAATTAATTTTCAATTAGTTTTCAATTAATCATGCATTATCTTGTAACTTTGAAATTTCAATGATCTGATTATTTATTTTTAAAATGACACTGTAAGATAGGTGTGAAAAGTTAGATCTGGCCAGTTTGAACATAAAACAAATAGAATATTTTAACCAGATATGGATGCTTTAAACACTAAAGGGTTAAGGGTTGGTGACAAGAAAGAAAATCTGCCTCAATCAATTCTGTCTGACCCATGTAAGTATGAAAAAAAGGGACGTTAAAATGAATAATGATTGCTTGACTAATATAACAACCTGCAGTGGATCTAGAGAAAATGAGAGGTAGAAATACATAATAGTTGAATACGTGTTTACATTTCAAAGAATGCAAAACCATACAGATATATGAGAGAACTTGGGACATTTTCAGAGCTACATTCTTGTGTTACCCATTTCACTTAGTTTAAAAACTAAACATGTATTCACCATTCAGTCCTAGGTTCAACAATAATTTCATTTTTTTTAAGTAATAAGACTATCTGAAAAATGCATTGGTTAGGTTAAAATCTTCCACCAAAATATCATGTTAATTTATGTTCTAAACACCAGCTTAATAATGGCAAAGTTATTTTACTAAATTCATCGTTATTTTCAAACTTTAATGAAACAAAGGCAGTGTATTTCAGCTGAAAGATGGTGACCAAAGGATTAATGAACTTGAAGACACCCAAGATGCATACACAAGGAATAAAAGCCAATAAGAGAGCCATTGTTTGATTACAAAACCTGCTAGAAATCACAGCCAAATTGCCATCAAATTACACCGGACTCTTGAAAAGGGAACACATTGACTTATGTAGACACAAATGTGCAGGACTCTAGAATAAGATGGGATGGTCATAGCTGGAACACGTTTGATAATAGTCATACTCAGTGAGGACTGGCTTGACTTTATATAACAATAACAACAGAGGGAATGTAAACACTATAAATTATAACTCATTAACCCCTTTAATAAAACACCTTGAGACAATTATGTAGTCACATTATTTTGACAAAGTGCCAAACTTTAGAAATTAACAGAAAAACCAACTTACTATGTGGATCAGAATTTCTTTCCAAAAAAAGAAAAACAAATACAAGCTAAAAAATGCTTATAGAAATAATTACTTTAAAAGGCAATGGAATATTTATGGAATGGTCTAATGTGAAATAGTTATTGAAATTTACATTGAAGCAAAAAAATTATTGAATCCAATTCAAGAACGTTGCTTCCAACCTCTAAAAATAATCAAATATTTTTCTATTAGAATAAAATGTTATGATTTAAGTTGATATAGGAAATATTTATCGCCACATTCCTTTAAATCTAAATCACTCATCATTTTGTTATCATTACTTAACATCTGTCTTTTATATATATTAGGTTGTCCGAAAAGTTCTGAGTGTTTTTTTTTTAATATGCAAAAAGGCATATAAATAGTTGACCTTTCAATAAATTTTATCCAATGAAATAATTTCCATTATTATTAATGACCTTTGCCCATCTATCAAGCAATTTCAATATTCTATCAACATAAAATTTGAGAGATTTTGAAGAAAAAAATGTCATCGAGATACATTTTGACTCCATCTAAATTTTTAAATGTTTTCCTTGCAATGAGTTCTGTAGAGAGAAAAACAAGTGGCAGTCAGATGGCGCAATATCAGGAGAATATGGTGGATGGGGTAAGAGATCCCAGCCAAATTCATGTAACTTTGTTTGGGTAGCCAAAGACACACATGGTCGGGCACTGTCTTGTTGGACCACAACTTCATTCCTATTGGAAATATCCAACCTCAATTCTTTTATTTTTTTTATTCAAATTATCCTGCTGATGACAGCACACATCAGAATTAATGGTCTGGTTTTGTGGGAGAAGCTCATAATAAATAATGCCTTTATGATCCCACCAAACACAAAGCATAGCTTTTTTGGCATGGATATTTGTCTTTGGTTGCTATTTTAGAGGATCCTAACACAAACTCCAGGATCTTTTACACACTACATTTTCGTATACAATCCATTTTTTATCTCCAGTCACAAGTTGTTTCAAAAGAGGCATGTTTTCATTCCATTTCAAAAGAATATCACAAATGGAATACTGGTCCAAGCAACTCTTTTCTGAGAGTTTGTGAGGGACCCATACATTATAGCAAGAATTGTATCCTAGGTGTTCATGAGCCATACTTTTAGAAACTTCCAACTCCTCTACAAGTTCTCTAGTCGTGATATTTGAGTTTTCTCTGACTTTTGCTTTCAAAACATCTTCATCCAATTTTGAAGATCTTCCAATGCAACTGTCATCTACACTAAACGCTTCAGCTTCAAACAGTTGATTCACTAATGTTTTTGCAAGTCTTTGCAACATTTGGTAAAAAAAAAGAAAGCATTACTTGAATACGAAATTTTTGGTTATCCATTTCAAATGTCAATGAAGGGTAACCAGAATGAAAAAATAAATCTATTTTCAGTCAGGAACAAAGAAAGGACGCACTACTATTTCAAGCAATGCCAAAGTTTTAACTGTGTTATGTTTCAGGTGTGTTCAATGAAGTATTAAAAGATTTAGCTTAAAAACATTCAGAACTTTCCAAACAACCCAATATATATATATACAGGGTGCAGTGAACAAATTGTTGTCTAAATTATGCAAAAATGAAAATAACATTGACATCTCATTTTAACAGACATATTTACCAAAATTACATAAAAATACCTTGAAATATTAAAGAGTAAATTTATTCAACAAAATCGCCATTGGCTTCAACCATGCAACTCTTCCGGATGGTCTCCTGTTTAAGTTGGTGAATGCTGCCATAATCCTTGCCTTGAGTTCATCTTTGGTGTTACAAGGAGTTTTGTTGTTCTCTCGCTCAACTGCACCCCACACATAATAATCAAGGGGGTGGCAGTCTGGGGAGTTAGGTGGCCAGATGTAGGCCTCCATCTTGAGTCTGAGGCCATGTAGGAAGATGAATGGCGGCATAACGTCACCATCACTAGTAATCACTCCAAACACCAGGATGTTGACTGGATGTTTGGTTTTTATCACTCTTGGTACATGTTTTGGTAACACAGCAAACTAATGGTTGTTCTGTTTGTTCACCATCTGTTCATGTTGGAGCTTCCGGCATGAATGCCAAGCAGTACACCATGTTGTTTCCAAATTATTGGCAGAGTAAATTGTGTCATGGTGCTGTTTTTCTCACAAACAGTGCCCCTACTATACTGTGTAGTCAACAAAATCAAAAACAAACAATGCGCATGCACGAAACTAAAAATATAAAACGGCAACAATTTACCCTTCGCCCCTGTGTGTGTACGTGTGTGTGTGTGTGTGTGTGTGTGTGTATATATATATATATATATATATATATATATATATATATATATATATATATATATATACACACACACACACACACACATATATATATATCATCATCATTATCATCCTCACCAGTTAACATTTATTTTCCATGCTGGCATAGGTTGGACAGTTTGACATCAGCTGGTGAGCTAGGAGACTGTGCCAATCTCTGCTGTACTGGTGCTTTGTACAAGGCACTGCACCAGTGAGGTCACCAAGTAACTTGCAAGACAAGACCTTGACCTCAAATGAGGTGGGAAATAGTATTGAAGGAGATGGTTTTGTACCAGGTGATGAGATGTTAAAGTATGATATGAAGGAATGTTTTATATATATATATATATATATATATATATATATATATATATATATATTATCATTATCATCATCATTTAAGATGTGTATTTTTGTGCGTAAATTATAAATATATATGTGGGGGGGGGGGGGTCTGTGGGGGGGGTGAGTGTGTGGGAGTGTTATATATACAATTATGTATGCATGTCTATATATCTACTACATATGTGGGAAATTCTGTCTGTGGGTGTGTTTGTGGAGTTGTTAGCTAACTCCTACATCATTTTATCAATTTTGATGAAACTTGACATATGAGTAGAACTCATGTCTGGAAACCTCATGGCATGAAAATTGTTGAAAAAATCGATGAGGGCTCCTGGAAGTGATCCTTATATATATCTAATATATTTTTACAGCCAAGGGAAATAGCCCATCCATTTTCTTAAATTATTTGATATAAATCAAATTGAGTATGCCTATTTCTTAGTATTTGAACTGTTAGAGCTATTTTCACAATTTATCCAGTACAACCCTTAAATAAGTAAATAGAATTTTCCTAAACAATAGATCCACTTATATCAGTTAGTGACTTATTTACAAATATAGCAACACTAGCACCGCTGAGGGTAATATTCTCAGGAACGCACAAAAGCGCTTTTCAGAGTTATTTACTTTGAAATGTTATTATCTCATATCTGATTAGCCTGTTATTATGTAACATGCTTCACGATTTTAGTATACATACCTTATTAGTATTTCCTCCTAAGTTCTATATACTCTGGGAACACATTAGAGCCCTTTTCAGGGCTACTTTATTTGAATTCTTACATCAGGTAATTAATTTCATGTTATTACAAAACTGACTTCACAATTTGGGTATTCATAACTTATTGGGAATTCCTAAAAACAAGATCCTGTGTAAGACAGTTGGGTATTCTCTGTAAATGCACAAAAACCGTTTTAAGGGCTACATACTTGTATTGTTGTTATTGGATTAACAAAACAATTATGAGAATGGAACATAGAGATAAAACCCGCTGTCCCAGGAATTATCAGGTATGTCAGCTAGTATATATATATATATATATATATATATATATCATCATTTAAGATATGTATGTTTGTGCATAAAATATATATGTGTGTGTGAGTGTAAAATATACAATTACGTATGTGTGTGCACATATATATATATATATATATATATATATATCATCATCATCATAATCCTCATCATTTAAGATGTGTATGTGTATAAAATATAACATATATGTATATGTGTGTGTCTGTGTGTGTACATCATCAGTAGTTCATATATCCGAAAGAGAAGCGCAATTAGAGCAATAATATATTTTTTTAGGAATTTAATTGTTATGGTTGGTCATAGAGTGACCATTGGTTTCACACCTATAAAGCACTTAGTAACTCATCAGACTGAAATGGCTGAAGGAGCATGCTTCTTCAGTCATTTGAGTCTGACTAGTCACCAGTAAGGCTAAGTATTTTACAGGTGTGAAACCAATGGTCACTCTATGACCAGCCATCACAATTAACTTCCTAAAATGTCTGCATGTGTGTGTGTTTGTATAAAGTAAACAATTATATATACATATATATATATGTGTGTGTGTGCGTGTGTGTGTATGTATATAAATATATCATCATAATCGTCATTTAACATCCATCTTCCATGATGGCATGGGTTGGATGGTGTCGTCGTTGTTTAACGTCCGCTTTCCATGCTAGCATGGGTTGGACGATTTGACTGAGGACTGGTGAAACCAGATGGCTACACCAGGCTCCAATCTGATTTGGCAGAGTTTCTACAGCTGGATGCCCTTCCTAATGCCAACCACTCAGAGAGTGTAGTGGGTGCTTTTACGTGTCACCCGCACGAAGGCCAGTCAGGCGGTACTGGCAACGGCCACGCTCATCTCACTCGAAAAACCTCATGTGTCACCCACACAAGAGCCAGTCCAGGGGCACCTGCAACGATCTCGCTTGAAAATCCTACGACGGCCCCGCACAAGAGCCAGTTCAGGGGCACTATATATATATATATATATATATATATATATAATTATATTTATATAATTATAAACTACAGTTTAAGCAGTAAATTACCTGCCTCTGGATGCCCTCTTCCCAAGACGGTACCCATACAGGTGATCCCCAGGAGTGCCTCCGGATTTAAACATCCCCTGGTTGCTTGGATGCTTCAGACTACCCCTGAAGGATCGAGGCAAGCCTATCACTTATATATATATATTATCATCATCATCATTTAACATCTGCCTTCCAAGCTGGCATGATATATATATATATATATATATATATACATATATATTATATATACTTCAAATGTGTGTGTTTGTACGTTAAAAATGTGGATCAAAACAATGTACAATTTTATCACACAACACAATCTTACATTGAAAACTGACTGATTCCTGGCTCAATCTGATTGATATTCATTTCTTTTCTTATAAAGAGAAGTAATATTTAAAACGTGTGTGTGTGTGTGCGTGTGTGTGTGTGTGTGTGTGTGTGTCTGTCTCTGTGTGTCTGTGTGTGTGTGTGTGTGTGTGTGTGTGTGTGTGTGTGTGTGTGTGAAA